>NC_037681.1:45388358-45665949 GCF_003255815.1 Theropithecus gelada
AGAGAGAGAGAGAGAGAGAGAGAGAGAGAGAGAGAGAGAGAGAGAGACTGACTCAACTTTTTCATCAGTCTCCTTCCCTGCCCAGTTGCTCAAAAATACATTTGCATTTCTGATCCAGGGTGAGACATCAGCAGGTCCCCTCAGCAAGTACCATTTCTCTTGGACCAAGTGGGGGGAGGGGGAGGTTGGCCTGAGAGGCTGTGCTGCTGACCACTGGGGACTCTGGGGAAAGGTAACAAGGCGGTTGTGCTTTATAAGCCAGAGGTTGTGAGCTATATATATATATATATAGATATAGATATTTTTTACTCTCTCTGTTTTACCCCTATTCTTTTCTGCAGAGGGAGCAGCCTGAAGCTGCAGATCATTTGACAAAAGCATGTGACTGCAGGGGCACCTGCAGTGGGGAAGGAGTTAGGACAGGCTCATCAGAATGGGTCAGAATTAGGAACTGGGTTCTGCTGGACTGCCTCATTGTACTTAGCCCCAGATAATTTGAGATATCTGAAGGTGGGGGTCCCAGGCTGCCTCTGTTGTATGAAGCAAGACAAGGAAGAGCTAGATAGTCAGAAAGGTGAACTGGGGAGCCAATGCATCTGGGTGCTATTTTCAGACACATCACAGATTTTCATTTTTCTTTTATATTTTTATTTCCCCAGATGCAAACAGAGATGGTATTTACCCTGAATGATTCATAGAAAGATTGTAATGGAGGAATCCTCTGGGCAGTTGCCTGCAGCAAAGGAAAGTCACACCAAGCTTGGGTGGGAAATTATTACTGAGTTGCTGGGTGCAGAGTCTGATCTTAGGAGGTGTGGGAGGGAGCCCACTCCCCCTGGTGAGGACTCAGCTGCCTGGATTTTAATATATTCCTGACTTTCATGAAAAGAAAGGGTTTGTGTGATATTTAAAGTCATTTTCTCACCAGAAATCAATAGTGATGAAAAAAAGTGAGTAAGGAGGTCGAGGGGGAGCATGGAATTACAGACTTCTTATAATTGCTATTTTCTTCTTGTTTTACAAGTTATTTTTCCAGAGTGACACAGATGGAACAGGGCAGAATGAAAACAGGGGCCTCCTGGCACTGTGCTTCTCCCCCTCCCACCTCCTAGCCTCCCCCATGTGTCCTATAAAGGCTAATTAGAAAAATACCACCAGGGGTTTTATTAACTGATGGGCAGAGAGGCCCCCCTGTGGAGCCAAAAGTCACCTAAGAGCTTTAGGTAAAGGTGTCCCTTGTCCACCCACCTTGGTGACTTGTGCCACTATAAATTTGTCTTCCCATCTTTCCAGCTCTGGAGGATCTCCCATCCTTCCTCCTCCTCACCCTGCCTCTGCCCTCCATAGCTCAGCCTTCTTCATTCTGCTTATGGGAGACTGGGAGCCCCATATCTTTGCTGAAGGACACAGTGCTATCCAGAATAGAAGGAATCCTTGTTCTGGGGTCATCCCATCTTAATCCAGGAGCCCTTTGATGGCTGGGTGACTTTAGGCAAGTGGGATTGTCATTCAGAATTAAATCCCTGTATACAAAAGTGAAATGCATGTCTGTCTACCTTCCAGGTCCGTTGTGAGCATCACAAGAGGTTCCGAGCTCCTGAAACTGGTTGCTCAAGAGCCTGTCCCCTTTGGGCCCCCTTGGACCTGTTCCCTCCTCTCTTCTCTGCCAACTCGGGCACAGGCCTGTTTGTATCACCTGCCACCCCCGCTTACACTCGCACATCACCTCGACTGTGCCAGTGCCAGGCCGCTGAGCCACTTCTCTTTCTCAGACTCACCCCAGCTGTCTCCTCAGCACTCAGTCATCCCTAAACCCATCGCTTTCTGGAAATGGCTCTCCAAAAGGACACAGTGACTGCCCACAGTTTTGTGTGGGAATCCTATGAAGGCAGATTGACAAGGGACATGAAAAAATGAAAGCATTTTTACTGGGGTGGGAAGATCATTAGCAAATTCTCTGTAAAAATGGATTCCCATGAGCTTTTCCTTTTGTTAGTATTATACAGCTAAGGCTGGCGCAGTGGCTCACGCCCGTTATCCCAGCACTTTGGAAGGCTGAGGTGGGCAGATCACCTGAGGTCAGGAGGTCAAGACCAGTCTGGCCAACATGGCGAAACCACGTCTCTACCAAAAGTACAGAAATTAGCCGGGCGTGGTGGCAGGCACCTATAATCCCAGCTACTCAGGAGGCTGAGGCAGGAGAATCCCTTGAACCCGGGAGGCGGAGGTTGCAGTGAGCTGAGATTAGCGCCATTGCACTCCAGCCTGGGAGACAAGAGCGAGACTCTGTCTCAAAAAAGAAAAAAAAAAAAAAAAAAAAATTATACAGCTAAGAGTTTCCCTGTTGCTCTCATGTGGGCTGGAGAATCCCATTTCCCCGCTGAGGTGAGACAGAGCTCTGAGAAATGCCACCCTCTGAATTAGGGCAGCCGGCTAGGAGGGACATTTGGAAAGGATTTCCCCAACCACAGTCTGCGCACCCCGATCCCACTAACACCAAAGCTGCCCTAATTCTTCCTCACCGCTGAGTGCTGCCTCATCCTCAGCAAATGCCTCTCGTCCTGCTTAGTGGTTGAGAATGCTGACTGTAAGGAAATAGCAACAGCAAACAACTTTTTGAAAATGTGCTTGGGCTGGGCACAGTGGATCAGGCCTGTAATCCCAGCACTTTGGGAGGCCAGGGTAGGTGGATCACCTGAGGTCAGGAATTTGAGACCAGCCTGGCCAACATGGTGAAACCCCATCCCTACTAAAAACACAAAATTAGTCAGGCATGGTGGCACACACCTGTAATTCCAGCTACTGGGGAGGCAGAGGCAGGAAAATTGCTTGAACCTGGGAGGCGGAGGTTGCAGCGAGCAGAGATAGCATCACTGCCCTCCAGCCTGGTCAACAGAGCAAGACTCCATATCAAAACAAAACAAAACAAAACAAAAAACCACACCAAAAATGTGCTTGACGGAATCCTGTTTGGTGAGTGAGACTGATGCCAGAAGGGTGGAGAAACTACAGGGCAAGGCAGGCTCCCCCTGAGGGGCAAAGTCTTACCTCTGCAGAAATCTCCATGGATGCCCTGCTCCTCCTCACGGGCGATCCCACAGCACATGTGCGCATGTGCACACACATGCATCAGCCTCCTCCCCCAGATCCTGAGGTTTCTGCAGCCCCAAGATGCAAGGTATGGTCTGTGCATGTGGGAGCTGTGTGCCCTTCCCCCTCCTACCCACCACTCCAACTCTTTTATTCCCCGTGAGAAGGGGGCCAGGTGAGCCTGTTTTCTCTCTTGCTGCTCACAGTTCAGTGAATACAAGTGGTCACAGTTTTTTCCTGTACATAAATAAAAATAAAAAAGGTAATATTATATTACAGAAAATCTGGAAAAGAGTGGAGAAAAAAAATCATCCACAATTTACCCATTTAAAGCAAACTTCTATATATGACATCAATTACCGCTCTGGTTTTGTGTTCACCTCCTCCAGCCCTTTCCTTGCTATTTCTTTTTGATCCTGGCTTCAAGGAGCACCAAGAACCCCACAGCCTAGGTCTGAACCCTAGCTCCGACCCTCGGGTAATCTTGAACTCGAGCATTTCTGAGCCTCTTTCCTGCCTCTGGAAAGATGACAGCAGTGTTTATCTCATGGCAGAGATGAATTAGGATAAGAGAGCTGCCCCCACTTTCCCTGCCCCTTTTCTTAACTCTCCTTTCTCTGTTTCCTAGTTAGTTTTTTAAAAATTTTTTAATTATTTATTTATTTTGAGACAGTCTTGCTCTGTTGCCCAGGCTGGAGTGCAGTGGCGTGGTCTTGACTCACTGCAACCTCCACCTCCCAGGTTCAAGTAGTTCTCCTGCCTCAGCCTCCCGAGTAGCTGGGATTACAGGCACGTGCCACCACGCCTGGCTAATTTTTGTATTTTTAGTAGAGATGGGGTTTCACCACATTGGCCAGGCTGGTCTCGAACTCCTGACCTCACACTGATACGCTTACCTTGGCCTCCCAAAGTGCTGGGATTATAGGTGTGAGCCACCATGCCTGGCCCTTAATTTTTCTTTTAAAGGCAAAAATAAAACAAATAAGAATTTTTGTTCCATAAGATTAAGAACAGTACTGTGATACCGTTCCTTGTATCAAACAAAGGAAAAATGTAAACAATCATCTAATCCCTCCAGAAAATCTAGAAAATACAGTAAACTATAAACATAACATTTACTATTCTAGTATCTTTCTTTCCATGCGTTTGTTTAGGTGGTTGGAACCATTCATTATTTTAGAGACAGGGTCTTATTCTCCCCCAGGCTGGAGTGCAGTGACACTATCATGGCTTACTATAGCCTTAACCTCCTGAGCTTAAGTGATCCTCCTGCTTCAGCCTCCTGAGTAGCTGGGACTACTCAGGAGCATGTTCAACCATGCCCAGCTAATTTTTTGTTTTTTGTAGAGATGGGGTCCCACTATATTGCCCAGGCTGGTCTTGATCTCCTGGCCTTAAGCATTTCTCCCACCTCAGCCTCCCAAAGTGCTGGAATTACAGGCATGAACCACCACACCTGGCCTGAAATCATTCATTTTAAAACGTTTCGTATCCTTTTTTTTTTTTTTTTCCACTTGGCACTAGAATATAAGCATGCCCCACAAGTTAGTACGCTCGTTGGCTATCATTTTTAATGTCTATGTAATGGTGCACTGAAAGGATGTATAATTTTGTTACTGTACATTTAGGGGTGTTTCTGTATTACTGCCCCTGGAGAAGTACTTGGTACTCAAAGCTTTCTGTGAACTTTGGAATTTTTCCCTAGACTGTAGCCCTTCTAATGGATTGGTCAAGGTATATAAACATTTTAAGACTAGTTACATATTGTCCAATTATTTTCAGTTTGTATCCATTATACTCCTACTAGCAGTTATAAAATCACCTATCTCCCTCTACTCTCAAGAGCATTCAAGATTAAGATTTTTTTCCCCTAGTACTTGCTAATTTGATAGAAAATGTATATCACTTTAACTTGCATTCTTTATTATTAGTGAAACACTTCTTTATCTTCTAACTATTTGCGTGTTAGTGAATTGTCATGGGAGTATGAGTTATTAACTACTTGCCTGTCTTTTGCTGTCTGCTCTGTGTTTGGAAGGGATATAGACTAGGGGTATAAGCTGTCAAGTATTTATGGAATAGCAGCTATGTATGATACTACAGAGGCCATCATGAGGGATGGAAAAATATGCAAAAGTAGTTTTTGTCAAGAACATTAGAATTTAACTGGGCAAACAAGTTATAAAACATGCAAACAATTAAATGATACAAAGTTCGGTAAAATTGCACTGTTCTGCAAAGCGGAATGGAGTTACTCATCAGGTGTTCAGCCAGCAGTATCTTGAAGTGGAAGAGACCCGTGCGAGGTGGCGTCATCTGGGCAGGCTTCAGAAGCAACAGCCATTTCTCCTCTACCGAGGAGTAGAGGAGAAGGGAGGTGGGTGTGGCTGGTGGAGGCACCAATGTGAGGAAGTGTGTGTGGAGGTGGGGATGGAGAAGACCTGTCCAGGGAGAGTCGGGGGGCTCGCTGGGTTTGAGCAGAGTTTAAGGGGAGAATTATGTGATAGATGAAGAGATAGGCCAGTTGCGGTGGGTCACACCTGCAATCCCAGCATTTTGGGAGGCCAAGGCAGGCAGATTACCTGAGGCCAGGAGTTCGAGACCAGTCTGACCAACATTGTGAAACCACATCTCTACTAAAAAAAAAATACAAAATTAGCGGGGTGTGGTGGTGCATGCCTGTAATCCCAGCTACTTGGGAGGCTGAGGTAGGAGAATCACTTCAACCCGGGAGGTGGAGGTTACTGTGAGCCGAGATTGTGCCACTGCATTCCAGCCTGGGCAACAAGAGTGAAACTCCGTCTCAAAAAAAAAAAAAAAAAAAAAAAGATAAGGCGATAATGTCAAGATAAGGAGTTTGCACTTATTCCTGTGAGCAGTGGGAGCCATTGATGGTTTGAAACTGTCGAAGGACTGATTTACTCAAGTGATGTGAAGTGAAATCAAGCTGGGGGCAGCTGTGCAGGGTGGTGGGAGGTGATATGAAAATGAAGAGAAGCAGAGGAGGAGACAGTTATTGCAGCCACAGGTGGTGGCCTAAGGAGCAAGAAAGCTTTGGACCACAAGTTTCTGTGCATATGCAAATGATGATGTTGGCTCCTTTAAAAAAAAAGCTCTGTGTGGGGGTGCAGGGGTAAGGGTGAGGAAAAGGTGAACTGAAACTTAAAAAAATTTTTTTCCATGGTACCTAAAATGGGGGTTATATAAGCAGTTATTTTTAAAAAGTTGATTTTAAAATAGAAAATAAATTACCTAGAGTTATACATTTATTCTGAAGAAGATTTGGGGCGTATGTTTTACACACACACGACAATACATAAAGAGATCAAAGCAAAGAAAATCTTAGACAAAAAAAAAAAGCCAGGAATAAAGTCATCTCAGAGAAAAAAATGCATATAAGCAGGCCATGTTGCAAATTCCATTTTGAGCTTACTGTAGGCCAAAATTAAGAGGGGGAAAGTCATTTACAAGATTCATTAGCATTGTAAAATTAATGAGATTGCCTAGGACGAATACAGCTTTTTTGGGATGCTAAGATTTGAGAGGAATTCATCCTAGAAGAGGAGATACTGCCTAAACCTTGGTCTAAATTAGATATTTCTTTTGAAAATATAGTCACCTTAATCTGCTCTTTATCTATTTGCATGGTATTAGGATTGGTCCAAATGCGAGTTTGTGGAGAGGTTGAGTGACTGATTTCCCTCGGTGGAATTGCCACTGACCCTGCTCTCGGCTGCCTCCTGGTTTGCTCACAGAGGCTCCAGCCCCTTTGCAATTGTGGATATGATTTCTCTTTTTTTCCTTCTTTTTTTTTTGAGACCGAGTCTCACTCTGTTGCCCAGGCTGGAGTGCAGTGGCGCGATCTCAGCTCACTGCAACCTCCGCCTCCTGGGTTCAAACGATTCTCATACCTCAGCCTCCCAAAGTACTGGGATTACAGGCGTGAGCCACTGTGCCTGGCCTGATTTTTCTTTTGATGGATGATGTGATCTTCTGAGATCTCTCACTGAGAAGCTGTTCTTGCTTTCACCATCTCAGGAGGCCATCTGGTCACACTCCTTTGCATACCATATTTTAATTCACCGTATGGCCATTCATCACTAATATTTCTCTTGTTTGTTTCCCCTAGTAAACTGTAAGCTCCATGAAAGCAGAGAATACATTTCTCTTTTGTGGTTTTTTTTGAGACACAGTCTCGCTGTGTCACCCAGGCTGGAGTGCAGTGGCGCAATCTCAGCTCACTGCAACCTCTGCCGCCCGGGTTCAAGTGATTCTCCTGCCTCGGCCTCCCAAGTAGCTGGGATTACAGGCGCGCACCACCACACCTGGCTAGTTTTTGTATTTTTAGTGGAGACGGAGTTTCACCATGTTGGCCAGGCTGGTCTTGAACTCCTGACCTCAGGTCATCCGCCCACCTCGGCCTCCCAAAGTGCTGGGATTGGCTGGGTTTAGCGGCTCATTCCTGTAATCCCAGCCCTTTGGGAGGCTGAGGTGGGTGGATCACCTGAGGTCAGGAGTTCGGGACCAACCTGGCCAACATGGTGAAACCCTGTCTCCACTAAAAATACAAAAATTAGCTGGGTGTGGTGGCATGTGCCTGTAATCCCAGCTACTCAGAAGGCTGAGGCAGGAGAATCGCTTGAACCTGGGAGGCAGAGGTTGCAGTGAGCCAAGATCACACCACTGCACTCCAGCCAGGGCAACAAGAGTGAAACTTAGTCTCCAAAAAAAAAAAGAAAAGAAAAGAAAAGAAAGTGCTGGGATTATAGGCATGAGCCACTGCACCTGGCAGAGAACACATTTCTCTTGTTCTCTACTGCATGTTTAGGGCACAGAACACTGCCTGGTCCTCAAAAACCGTGTTGAATGGATGCATTCTGAGCGAGGCATCATCTTTTCCATTTGCTTCTTTGTACCTTCTGACTCACTGTATGTATTTCAGCCTCAGGTGGGTTCTGAATAACAGCACAGTTACTGTTAATGTGGCTTCCATTCATTGGGCACCGCTGTGTGCCAGGCAGAGTTCTTTTTTTTTTTTTTTTTTTGAGACGGAGTCTCGCTCTGTCACCCAGGCGGAAGTGCAGTGGTGTGATCTCTGCTCACCACAACCCCTGCCTCCTGGGTTCAAGCGATTCTCCTGCCTCAGCCTCCTGAGTAGCTGGGATTAACAGGTGCACGCCACCCTGCCCGGCTAACGTTTTTGTAGTTTTAGTCGAGACAGGGTTTCACCATGTTGGTCAGGCTAGTCTTGAATTCCTGACCTCATGATCTGCCCGCCTTGGCCTCCCAAAGTGCTGGGATTACAGGCATGAGCCACTTTGCCCGGCCTGTGCCAGGCAGAATTCTAAGCACTTTTTTATGGGGATAAATTTGTCTGTACTAAGCAGTTTTTATGTCTTATATAATCTTCCCCAAACTCTATGATGAAGGATTAGTATTCCCATTTTAGAAATGAGAAAACTGAGGTGTTGAGAGGTTTAATCACTTCTCCATGGCCACCCAGTTATGTGAAAAGTCTGAGATTTGAACCTCAGCATTCCAGCTCCGGAGTGTGGACTCAGCCTCCTGTCACACTGTCCCTAGAACATTCTGAATAGTCCAGAGAACACAGGTCTTTCCTCTGTGGAGCTCACTGTACTTCAGACTCATGCATTATTAATAATTTGGGAAGGGCAAGAGAATGTAAGACGCAGGGCTGAAGGTCCCAGGCCAGTCAACAGCGAGGCTGCGAGCTCTCACTTCTGGATCACTTCTCTCACTTCTCACTCTTGGCACCTTTCCCACCTCCCTTTACTTTGTCAAAGAGAAAGAAGGGCCCTAGGAAGAGCTTTGGGGACCATAGTGAGGATAGGTCCTGAGAGACAGGCCAGAGAGCAGGCTGAGGAGGGCGGAAGACAACGCAAGCACCAACAATGGCCTGGCAAGAAAGCGTGGGCATGCCTTTCAGAGACAGGCAGACTGAAGAGTGGGGTGTCACCACCAAGGCTGGGTCACACACACCTGATGGGCAGTGTTCTTAGAGATGGGTTCCATGGTCAGTCAGTGCTTGGCCTGGAGAAGAGCAGAAACCGGGAACCTGGCATTGCAGGAGGAGCTTCTGCTCTTCTGATGGTTTGGGTGTGAATTAAAACTCCTTCCCTGGCCAGGCGCAGTGGCTCACGCCTGTAATCTCAGCACTTTGGGAGGCTGAGGTGGGCAGATCATGAGGTCAAGAGATTGAGACCATCCTGGCCAACATGGTGAAACCCCATCTCTACTAAAAATACAAAAATTAGCTGGGCATGGTGGTGTGTGCCTGTAGTCCCAGCTATTCAGGAGGCTAAGGCAGGAGAATCGCTTGAATCCGGGAGACAGAGGTTGCAGTGAGCTGAGATTGCACACTGCACTCTAGCCTGGTGACAGAGCGAGACTCTGTCTCCAAAAAAAAAAAAGAATTACTTGCATGGTAATAATGTCACCTTTCACAGGTGTGGTGTCCTGCAATATAAGTCCATGTAGATAGACATTATCTCATTTGATCCCCCTCATACACCCTGACGAGTGGGGCAGACTAATTATCCCACCTCTCCAGGGGGAAGAATGAGCTCAGACAAAGACGAACTAAATGTCCAGGGCCCTCTGGCTGGAAGATGGTCATGTGGGACTTGGACCACCATGTGTCCATCAATTCCAGCCTAACCCATGGACTGCACAGCTTTGCTGTCTAGGGATAAGGGATCTGCACAGGACTGGGCCTGCACCACACAGCCCGGTCCCAGCTCCACCTCACTCAGTGAGGTGTGATTTCACCTCACTGCAACCTCCGCCTCCGAGGTTCAAGCGATTCTCCTGCCCCAGCCTCCCAAGTAGCTGGGATTACAGGTGGCTGCCACCATGCCTGGCTAGTTTTTTGTATTTTTAGTAGAGATGGGGTTTCGCCATGTTGGCCAGGCTGGTCTCAAACACCTGATCTCAGGTGATCCGCCTGCCTCGGCCTCTCAAAGTGTTGGGATTACAGGCATGAGCCACTGCACCCGACCCATGCAAGTAATTTTTATGGATGCTTCTGGAATATAGCCATACCCTTTCCAGAAAGTGACAGTCCCTGCATACAAGGATGAGTGTGTCATATATAGGCTGTATTTGTTAATGAAAATCCTTAGAAGGGTCTGGGTAGTAAGAACATAGAAACAGGGCTCCTGAGATACTAAGGAGCCTGCCTCAGTGCTGTCTATCCACCCTGAGAGGGGACAACCATGAACTGATTACCTTGAATACGTCCTCATCCTCTAGAGGGCTGCCCGCAGGTCAGCAGTCCATGACTGTGTCCCTCTCATTCTGCACTGGAAAGACAAGAAAATCTCTTAAGCCACAAAGAGGACAGAGGTGACATCTTTATCTAAATCCTTATGCAATTCTAAATTCGTATGCATGACTAAAATTTTGCAATGTTTATTCCATGCCATTCTATTCATTATCTCAATTCAGAAGAACTCTCTGCAGGTGGATGTCATCATCATTTCTGTGGTTGGGTGGAGAATGCTGAGATTCAGGAGTTCAATAACTTGCCCAAGGTCATGCAGCTGGTTCAAGTCTGTTCACTCCATTGCCTCCTAAGCAAGCATTCACAGAGCTTCACGTGACATTAAAACACTGCTTTGTGCCTGACGGCAACTGCACATGTCTTATGCCAAACAGCAAATTTTACTATTAGAGAACTCCAAATTGAATATTTTCATAGATTTTACATAGATAACTTATGGCCTTACGTCTAGGACTTGGGTTATACAAGTCCCTCATTGGGGACCCACAGGGCCTTTTAAGCTCGGTGCTCTATAGTACGTCCTTTATCCTGACAGAGTGGTTTGTCTATAAATCTGAGAATTAGGGTTCCTAGATTCAAATGCTGTCTTATTACCGTGCAGAAGGTCCCAGATAAACTCAAGCATTCAGAAGCCAGGAGTCTTGAATCTTAGCTTGGCTGAGCTCCCATCCCACCCTTGTCGTAGCTATTCATAAAGACTTCTTTCCATTTCCTCACTTTCTTTTTAGCTGGGTAAAAAGAAATACTGTTTGTGCATTGCATGAAGGATAACCCCTAAATTACGAGAACATTTTTGAAGACCTTGCCTGAAGATCTCGTAGAAATGAACGAGTTACAGTGAAGGGATGCATCCCTAGCACCGTATAGCTGCTCACAGCGTGTGCAGGAGGGATGCTTCTAGAGCAGAAGCATACAGGGTGGATGCTGGGAAAATCTGGAGCTCTGCAGGCTCCCTCCAGGTCTCCTCTACTGTATCTTAGAGTTTACTATTGTCATTTATTTCTTTACACAACAGATCAGTGAACCTCTTGAGGACACTATCTTAATCAGCTTTGTTTTTCCTAGCATCTGACAGGGAACTTTGGTATGTAGTAGTAAGAGTCCAAATGTTTGCATCTGACTATAAAATAATGATACATATCATCCATTAGTCTACACCTACATAGCAGCCGGTGTTTCCAGGGTATCAATGAACATGGGCTGGGGATTTCTCTAAGGTCAGAGAGAGTCCTGTAGTGACAGCAATCATATTTTGTCATCTCAACATGTCTTTTCATGGATTTTTGTTCCAAATAAATAAAGAATATATTAGAATACAGCCGTTTGAGTTTTCCTCCATACTTGGAGGTGTTGGTTGCCGACACAGCCCCTCGGCCTTCCTGCTGAAACGGTTAAGGCTGTTAGAAGGACTTCTCATGTATTTCCTCCTTGGTTTGTGGCACTCAGGATAAATGTCACAGTCTTTTCTTCTGAAAGGAAGGTCATTTAATGGTATAATTACGGATAAGTCTCTATTTTGATTTCCATTCATATTACTTATGCTTTTTCTTCTTTACAAAACAAGAATGATGAAAAGGCCCTTTGAGGCAGAGGCAGTAAATGTCTGTATCTCGTTGCCTGGAAGCAGCCAGCTGGAGTGTTCCTGAGAAACCACTAAGCAGCCTTGTGCACCTTCAGCTTGTGTGCAGTAGCAGGTCTTCAGGTCATATACAGACAAAGCAGAAGAGGGAAAAACAGCAGGGTCTTCCCATTGCTGTCATCCAGCTCCTAAAAGTGCCTGATCCTACAGGCAGGCCTGGGCCCAGCAGCTGGCAAATACAGTAAGCACGTCTGACCGTCCAAAAGCTTTTCCACAGGGCTGCTCAAAACGTCCTCCTCTCCCCCAGACAGCACTCTCAGAGTGGGCTGAGTGTTCTGGAGAGGCATGGGTGGCACTGGGAGGCGCCAGCACCGTCCTTCTATTTTATCAAGGACATTTCTGGACAAGGGGGAGAGTTGGCCATTAGAGGTGATTGCTGTGTAAATTTGGGCAAGATTCTCAACCTCTTTCAGCTTCAGTTTCATCATCCGTAAACTCAGAGAGCTGGAATGAACGGGCTGGAAGGGTTTTCCAGCTCTTCTGTTCTGCAGCTGAGGCACGGGGGGCTGGTGGTACAGCCAGAGTAGAAGTTTTCAGAAGATCCCAGAGGGAATGTAGGTGCTGCCATCTCAGGTTCTTTATGTAACCTGGCTATGCGTAAATTTCCTCATTGGTAAGACAGGGATAATGCTCCCTTTGTGAATTCAGTGTCTGTCTGTCTAATGGCATGACCCCCACTGGTGTAGCGGTAGGTAGGAGCCGTGTCCCTTCCAAGTGCTGGTGCTACAATTCTTGCTCTGCATGCATTCTGGTTTCACAAAACTTCTGCATGGTGGGTATGCCTTTCCCTGCTTCCTCTGCCATTTTCAGATAAGTTAAATGCCTTGTGCAAGTCACCCAGATCGTTAAGTGGCATGGCTAAGAAAAAAAAAACAGGTCTGTTTTATTCCAACGCTCTTCTCTTATATCCCACATAGATTCTTATTGAAAACACCATTATCAGGCTAGACGTGGTGGTTCACGCCTATAATCCCAGCACTTTGGGAGGCTGAGGCAGGTGGGCCACCTGAAGTCGGGAGTTTGAAACCAGCCTGACCAACATGGAGAAACCCCATCTCTACTAAAAATACAAAAATTAGCTGGGCACGGTGGCACATGCCTGTAATCCCAGCTACTCAGGAGGCTGAGGCAGGAGAATCGCTTGAACCCGGGAGGTAGAGGTTGTAGTGAGCCGAGATTGCACCATTGCACTCCAGCCTGAGCAACAAGAGCAAAACTCCGTTTATTAAAAAAAAAAAAGAGAGACCATTATCAATTGAGCTACAGTAAAATTAAAAACTTTTGTGCATCAAATGATGCTTTTCAACAGTGAAAGGCAACCTACAGAATGGGAGAAAATATTTACAAATAAATATTTACAAATAATATCCTGGATAATAGGTTAACCTCCAGAATATATAAAGAAAAGAGCACCTAAAGCTCAACAAAAACAAGCAACTTTGATTAAAAATGGGCAAAGGATTTGACTAGGCATTTCTTCATAAAAGATCTATAGCTGGGCATGGTGACATGTGCCTGTAGTCCCAGCTACTCCAGATGCTGAGGCGGGAGGATCACTGGAGCCCAGGAGTTCTGGGCTGTAGTTCACTATACCAGTCTGGTGTCTGCATTAAGTTTGGCATCAATATGGTAACCTCCAGAGAGCAGGGGACCACCAGGTTACCTAAGGAGGAGTAAGCCAGCCCAGGATGAAAACGGAACAGGTCAAAACTCTCATGCTGATTAGTAGCGAGCTTGAGCCTGTGAATAGCCACTGCACTCCAGCCTGGGCAACAGCGTGAGACCCTGTCTCTTTTAAAAAAGAAGTGGCCAAGAAGCATATGAAAGACTCCCAACATCACTCATCATTAGGGAAATAGGAATCAAAACCACAGTGAGATACTACTTCACACCCATTAGGATGACTATTATCAAAAAAAGCAGAAAATAAGCAAGTGTTGGCCAGGCGTGGTGGCTCACGCCTGTAATCTCAGCACTTTGAGAGGCCGAGGCAAGCAGATCACCTGAGGTCAGGAGTTCGAGACAAGCCTGGCCAACATTATAAAACCTCGTCTCTTCTAAAAATATAAAAATTAGCCAGGCATGGTGGTAAGTGCCTGTAGTTCCAGCTACTCAGTAGGGTGAGGCACAATAATTGCTTGAACCCTGGAGGCGGAGGTTGCATTGAGCCGAAATTGCGCCACTGCACCCCAGCCTAGGTGACAGAGTGAGACTCTGTCTCAAAAACAAAACAAAACAAAACAAAAAAACAATAACCAAGTGTTGGTGAGGATGTGGAGAAACTGGAACCATCACTGTGTACGGGTAGTGGGAAAAAATGGTGCAACCACTATGGGAAAACAGTATGGTGACTCCTCAAAGAGTGAAAAATATAATTACCATATGATCCAGCAATCCCACCAATAGACATAAACCCCAAAGAAATGAAAGCAGAGATTTAAGACATCTCTACACCCATGTTCACAGCAGCATTATTCACAATGGCCCAACCATAGAAGCAACCCAGGTGTCCATCGACAGACGAACGGATAAACAAAAATGCAGTATCTACGTATTATTCAGTGTCTTTTTTTTTTTGAGATGGAATCTTGCTGTGTCTCCCAGGCTGGAATGCAATGGCGCGATCTCGGCTCACTGCAGCCTCCGCCTCCTGGGGCCAAGCCATTCTCTTGCCTCAGCCTCCTGAGTAGATGGGATTATAAGCATGCTAATTTTGTATTTTTAGTAGAGACGGGGTTTCACCATGTTGGTCAGGCTGGTCTCAATCTCCTGACCTCAGGTGATCCACCTGCCTGGGCTTCCCAAAGTGCTGGGATTACAGGCATGAACCACCACACCCGACCAACATTCAGTCTTAAAAAAGAAGAAAATCTTGACACATGGTACAACATGGCTGAACCTTGAAGATATTATGGTGAGGGAAATAAGCCAGTCACTCAAGGACAAGTAGTGTATGATTCCACTAGTATGAGGAAGCTAGAGTAGTCAAATTCATAGAGACAGAAAGTAGAATAGAGGTTACCAGGAAATGGGGGGAGGGAGAATGGGGAATTGTTGTTTACTGGTTAGAGTTTCAGTTTTGCAAGATGAAAAGAATTTTGGAGATAGATGATGGTGATGGTTGTGCAACAGTGTGAATGGACTTCATGCCACTGAACTGTACATTTAAAAATGGCTAAAATGCCAGGCGTGGTGGCACATTCCTGTAATCCCAGCTACTTGGGAGACTGAGGCAGGAGAATCGCTTGAACCCAGGAGGTGAAGGTTGTGGTGAGCTAAGATCACGCCATTGTGCTCCAGCCTGGGCAAGAAGAGTGAAACTCTGTCTCAAAAAAAAAAAAAAAAAAAAAAAAGACTAAAATGGGCCGGGTGCAATGGCTCACGCCTGTAATCCCAGCACTTTAAGAGGCCGAGATGGGCGGATCACAAGGTCAGAAGTTCGATACCAGCCTGGCCAATATGGCGAAACCCTATCTCTACTAAAAATACAAAAATTAGCCAGGCATGGTGGCGCACGCCTATAGTCACAACTACTCAGGAGGCTGAGGCAGGAGAATTGCTTGAACCTGGGAAACGGAAGTTGCAGTGAACTGAGATCACACAATTGCACTCCAACCTAGGTTACAGAGCGAGACTCTGTCTCAAAATAAATAAATAAATAAAAAAGGCTAAAATGGCAAATTGTATATTGTGTATATTTTACCATAATTTTTTTAAAAAAGGTTTTCATACACACGTTATCAGAGTTCATCATACCCTTTGCCAATGGCATGGATCAGACCACGTTGATGGCTTTGTGTAGTCACCTTATTGCTCAGGGGTGTCTATAAAAGGAGACTCAGAAGCTGGCATCTTCATATTCTTTGGATCTCTGGAAAACTCTTCCAACTCAAATTAAGACTATCATTAAAGTGCCATTTTTTTCAGTAAAGAAAGTTTAAATAAAATTAAGAGAATGTCTGCTACCGTGTTTTGTGAAAGTGCCTGAAGGAATAATTGTCAAAATTGGAGTACCTGTTAGGGGTGGTCTGAGTTAATGGCAAATGGGCTATTCACCTTGGGGAGGGGGCAATATCAAAAAACTAGCTGCTGTCTGCTGGGCGCGGTGGCTCACGCCTGTAATCCCAGCACTTTGGGAGGCCAAGGTGGGCAGATCATGAGGTCAAGAGATCAAGACCATTCTGGCTAACACGGTGAAACCCCATCTCTACTAAAGATACAAAAAATTAGCCCAGTGTGGTGGTGGGCGCCTGTAGTCCCAGCCACCCAGGAGGCTGAGGGAGGAGAATAGCGTGAACCCAGGAAGCGGAGCTTGCAGTGAGCTGAGATCATGCCACCGCACTCCAGCCTGGGTGACAGAGCGAGACTCTGTCTCAAAAACCAAACAAACAACAACAAAAAACCCCAAAAATCTAGCCACTCTCCTTCTGAGTGACAAAACCGAGGTACTGCGAGAGACCCATGGTGACTGCTGATGGAAAGAAGAGAGCCAAGCATATTCCACAGAAGAGAATAAATGTGAATTCTGATGTTGGCTCCAACTCAGCCACAGGGGTTGACACCTTGAATTGGAGGATGATTTTTTTTTTTTTTTTTTTGAGATAGTCTGACAGTCTCACTTTGTTGCCCAGGCTGGAATGCAGTGGTGCAATCTTGGCTCACTGCAACCTCTGCCTCCTGGGTTCAAGTGATTCTCATGCCTCAGCCTCCCGAGTAGCTGGGACTACAGGCGTGTGCCACCACACCCAGCTAATTTCTGTATTTTTGGTAGAGACAGAGTTTCACCATATTGGCCAGGCTGGTCTTGAACTCCTGAGCTCAAGTGATCCCCTTGCCTCAGCCTTCCAAAGTGCTGGGATTACAGGTGGGACATACTGTGCCCAACCTGGAGGTTGATTTTTGCTCAAGCTGCCTCTCACACGGGCAATGTAGATGGCCTACTCAGAAGTGAACAGCAACGAGCTTTATTTACTTATTTATTTATTTATTTATTTATTTATTTATTTATTTATTCTTGAGACAGAGTCTTGCTCTGTCCCCCAGGCTGGAGTGCAGTGGTGTGATCTCAGCTCACTGCAAGCTCTGCCTCCTGGGTTCATGCCATTCTTCTGCCTCAGCCTCCTGAGTAGCTGGGACTACAGGCACCTGCCACCACGACCGGCTAATTTTTTTGTATTTTTAGTAGAGATGGGGTTTCACCATGTTAGCCAGGATGGTCTCAATCTTCTGACCTCGTGATCCACCCGTCTTGGCCTCCCAAAGTGCTGGGATTACAGGCTTGAGCCACCGCACCTGGCCCTTACTTTTTTTTTTTGGAGACGGAGTCTTGCTCTGTTGCCCAGGCTGGAGTGTTGTGGTGTGATCTGGGCTCACTGCAGCCTCCACCTCCCAGGTTCAAGTGATTCTCCTGTGTTAGCCTCCCAAGCAGCTGGGATTACAGGTGCGCACCACCACGCCTGGCTAGTTTTTTTGTATTTTTAGTAGAGACGGGGTTTCCCCATGTTGGCCAGGCTGTTCTCAAACTCCTGACCTCAGGTGATCCACCCGCCTTGGCCTCCAACTGCTGGGATTATAGGCATGAGCCATCCTGCCCAGCCTACTTATTTAAAAAAAAAAAAAATCTAATGCCACACCGAGGAGCCACCCTGTAATAATTGTGGATGTACTGGCCCTGAAAGAAACCCACTAGAACACGAACAATGGTTATTTCTAGGTGGAAGGATCATGGGTGATTTAAATTTTCTTTTAATTTTTTTTTCTTTTTTCTTTCTTTCTTTTTTTTTTTTTACTGTTCCTTGAGGAGCAGGGCCACCTCATAGGCCATAGGCAGTGTATGCAATGGTTTCAACTTTCTTTTAAAACGTATTTTGTATTTTCTACACTTCATGTAGTGAGTGCGTATTTTTAATTTTTAATTTTTTCCCCTACAACTTAATGCTCAGAAGTGAGCATGTATTTTTAATGGCAGAAAGTAAATATAATTAAAAGTGTTCTTCATCACCAGGGGCCTTGTGGGTAGCTGTCTAGACTCTTCTAATTACGTTTCAGAAATCATTATGTAAGAATATATGCAAAAACAAATCTATGATAATAGAAATCAGATAGTTGGGCCAGTGGGTTGACTGGAAAGGGGGACTTTGTGAGGGGATTAGCAATGTCCCACCTCTTGTTTGGGCGATGGTTACACAAGTGTAAAAGCAGTCGTCGAAACTCAAGGTACTGAATGCTTAAATGTGTGCATCTTACTGCATGTTAATTATATTGCAGTAAAACAGGAAACCCTGGAAGAGAAGAAAACATCCGTGCAAACAATCCCAGGGCTGTTTTGCAGTGCTGGCAGTGGGTATACTAGGAGACGGATGGTCAAGGGCCTGTGCCAGCACGCACCAGGACTCTTACCAGCAGCCCAGCACCAGTGAAAGGGCTTATTGAGAACTGCTGGTCGGGGCTGCAGGCTGGGGCCGCAGGCTACAAGACAACTTACGTGCTGAGTAGCAAGCAGTGGAAGCTGACCCGGGAAGTCCATCCAGTTGGCAGCTGGGAGGCTGATGGTGCCGGCAAGGCAGTGGGTGGAGGCCTTTACAGCAGGACCATCTGGGTGTCAGACCTGCCTTTTGGACACTGCCATTAGCATTGCTGACTCTCAGGGGACCTTCAATGACAAAACCTGACTCTCCTAGGCCTCTGGCACTGTCTCAGCACAATCACAGACATAGCTGAGCAGATCTGGGTATGGATTGATTTTTCTTTTCTTCTTTCTTTCTTTTTTTTTTTTTGAGACAAATCTTGCCCTGTCGCCCAAGCTGGCATGTAGTGGCATGACCTCGGCTCATGCAACCTCTGCTTCCCATGTTCAAGTGATTCTCCTGCCTCAGCCTCCCGAGTAGCTGGGATTACAGGTGCCCCCCAACCTGCCCCACCCACCACCCCCGGCTAATTTTTTTGTATTTTTAGTAGAGACGGGGTTTCACTGTGTTGGCCAGGCTGGTTTTGAACTCCTGACCTCAAGTGATCCACCCGCCTCAGCCTCCCGAAGTGCTGGGATTACAGGCGTGAGCCACCACGCCTGGCTGAAGGATTGATTTTTCCATTTCCTCCTTGGGGCTTTTGTGACCTCACAGCTCACAGTAATGCCATTCTCCTAAGAACACAGAGGCTTTAATGACCTTATTCACCTGTTCCTTAATGTGCTGGCTTGTGACATCTCTGTGTAAGGACCTATACTCCCTGGCTAGGAATAGTATATTTTTTTCTAATGGCACACTGAAATGGATTAATCTCAGTGTGTCCTTTGCAGGCCGGGGGTTAAGTGTGAAGACCCTGCAGTCAGACAGCCCTGGGTTTGAATCCAGCTACCCCGTGTAGCAGTTAATGTGACTTTGGAAATGTTACTTAACTGCCCTAAGCCTCATTCTGCTCATCTGTAAAATGGAGATAGACCCCACCTCAGTGTTGTTGGGAAGATTAGGTAAAAAATGCATTCAAACCTCCTAACAGTTCCTGACCGATTGTGAGAGCTTTATAGATGTTAGCTGATGCTCTGATGCTGATGTTAATTACAGAGCTTGTAATACATATTTTACCATCAACCGATCCTTTTAATGACAGTGTGGCAGTAACAGGGTCACCCTCTCCAGGGGCCTGAGGGTCTGCATTGGAGGAAGGGTTTTCCACTCCTCATTTAGAGCTTTTCAGGAGCTGTCTCTTTCCAGCTGCGTTCTCACTCTGTCTGCTCCTGGCTTCTTGCGGTGGGCAGAATCTGCTTGAGGGACTTCCTTCCTCATGCAGGTGTTCCCAGAAGGCCCATGCGTGTTAGAGCTGCTTCATTAAAAATGGGTCTTGGCTCTGCTTGGCCTGCTGCTTACTTGGCATTTTTAGTAGGTCTCAACCTAGTACTTGTTTTGCATTTTTGCAGAATTCTGGTGCTTGCTTCTGATTCTGTTTTGCATTTCAAAAGTGTTGCTTCTGAAATTTCTCTTTGGCACCATGACCACCCTGGCCCTGGCTCTACGTTTCGGAGGCTCTGGGCATGGCGCCTGTCTTGTGTTCTGGCACTACGTGCATGCTGCAACAGTCTCTCTGATGATATATTTGGGCGTTTGAATGATTGATCTTGGATCTTTAGCTTTTTCAGAATCTGCGTCTTAAATCTGTGAGTTCGTCTGTATATTTAAAGCACTTACACTTGATCTCAATCAGTTTGGCTCCATAACAATAAAGCTTCCTCTGTTTCTATATTTGACACTGTGTGTTCATTGAGAAAGCTGAAGGTGAGTAACCCTGCTTTTTATAGGCTGCCTGCTGACCACAATAGGAAACTGGGCATATTTTGGGAAAGGGGAAAGCATAAATGTGTTGTAAAGCCCAAATCCTGATTTCTAACACTATTGTCTTCATGTGATAGATTCTACTCGCTATGATGCAAGCTCTTTGAGAGTACGAGTTATTTATTGGAATGCTTCTTACCCCCAGAGTCCACATGCACTTGAAAAAATCAAATGCCTCGAGGTGCCAAATAGTAGGTATTCAGATGAATGAATTCCCATGAGGAGCTCAGATCACCTTAAAGAAAGCTGTATACGGAAGCATTAACTTTTTTCCCTTTGCTCCCATTTATTGGGATTGCTGGAGCTTAAAAGGCTTACAAAGCACTTCCTTCCAAAAATGTAACCAATACATTACTTACACTGATAAATAACATTTTTAAAGTGAATACCAATCAAGTTATAAAATACCAACAATAAATTAACAGTAATTTTATCATCAAAGCTACAAAACACATTTTGGATTCTAAGGACACAACTGGAGCCAGGTGTCAGGACCACCTTAGCAGTTCATCCCTAGCCTGGGGTCACTGGTTCCCAAAGACCTGCACTGCTGGTGTTAGAAGCAGCCTGCATCCCTCAATTGTTCCCACCTAGGGGTTGGGGGGGCACACCAAGGTGGCACATCTGCCCCGATCTATTCAGAGACAAAGCAACAACAGCTCCCGTTGTTATTGTTGTTAAATAAATTATTCCTATAACATTTATTTATTTATTTTGAGACAAGGTCTCGCTCTGTCACCCCAGTTGGAATTCAGTGGCACAATCATAGCTCATTGCAGCCTCGAACTCCCTGGCTCAAATGATCCTCCCGCTTCAGCCTCCCGAGCAGCTGGGACAACAGGTGTGCATCACCATACCCAGCTATTTTTTTTTTTGGGTTCAGATGAGGTCTCACTGTGTTGCCCAGGCTGATCTCAAACTCCTGTGCTCAAGCCATCCTCCTACCTCGGCCTCCCAAAGTGCTGAGATTACAGGTGTCAGCCACTGTGCTCAGCTGATTATATAATATTTTACAGTGCTCTTGAGCCAGCAGTCATTGAAGCTGAGATTGTACCTTTCCCCCTTTCATAGTCATTATTCACTTCATGCTATTTGAAATTTGAATGTCACCTCCCCACTGACAACCTCTCGGGAAGGTCACCAGTGCAGGCCTGAGGGCCAGGCCCTGTGCCTTCACCTGCTTCTCAGTTCTCACTGCTTCTTCCTCTCTCAGCCATTTTTTCTTCTCGAAATTCACCTCCCCTAAGCTGTCAGGACCTAGTGCCCTGGGGTCCTTGTCTCCTTTTGTGATGATGGCCTCTGCTCTGGGCTGTTCCCAGCCCACCCATGTCACACACTCACCCGGTGTGAACGGGCAGGTGCTGGGAGGCTCTTCCTGAAGCCCTCTGCTGTCCTCTGCCTCTGAATGTCTCCTTGGAAACCCCTCCCACATGAAGGGAGGGAGAGCAGCAGATGTAGCCTGTGTTCCACCCACCTCATCTCTGGTCCTCTACTCCGATCCCACATGTAACCATTTGGCTATGGGGCAGGTGGACACCAGTCAGAAGCCTCTGCTTTCTTTCTGACTTTCTTTTGTAATTCCCTAGCACTTCACTGCAGGCTGGAGACCAGATATCCCCCGACCTCCCCACGTCACACACTAGCCCAGTGTGACGCCCCCAAGTTTGTCACACTTCCAGCTGGACATTTATAGTTCAGGGCCTTGTCTTGCTCTTCTTCCAGGAGAGAGACATTCTTAGTGGCCTCCTGGGAGGTTCAGAGCTTGCTCCATTTGTTTATCCACGGGAAGTAGATTCCTTACGCATTCTAAGAGCACCATAGAAGGTGATAGTGGCTGTTATTTAGTCATAATGACAGCACTCCCCTCTTGGCCTGGCATTTAAGGGCCTTTCACCATCAGTCCCCTCCCTGACACCTGCAGCTTCACCAGTGCTACTCTAGACAGGCTGGCTAGCTGATATCTCTCAGAACATTCCCTTGTGCTTGGCACCCCCACGCTTTTACTGATGCTGTTCCCCCTGCCTGGAATGCCTTCCTGTCTTGTCTTTGTCCACCTGTTACTGATACTTCATCTCCATGGGGAGGCGTCTAAACCAAAACAATGTCTCCACCCTCTGAAGGAAGTCCTAGCACGCTGGCTGTCTGACCTCAGTGACGCTTGTGCTTTCTTTCATTATGGCCTCATGCTGTCACTCTAAGGGGACAGGGAATTGTGCATTCTATTTCTTTTCACCTTCTATGTCTAAAGGACTTGATGCATTTTGTGTTGCATGCCATGTGTGCATGAATAAACAAAATGACTTCTAGATCTTCAATCAGCTCCTTTGGTTCCAAATTCCAGCAAGAACAGAGCCGAGCAAGTTTAGAAAACAGTTCCTGTATGTATACGTGTGTGCATGCGTGCTTTAACTCCAAGATTCCAAATCTTTAAAAGACAACTTTTGCTCATCAGATTTGTAAGGAGTTTTATCCTGAAGAGAAAATGGGAGAAATAGTAAAAATTACGTTTATTTTAAATGACATGAGTAATACTCCTGCAATGATGTCAGTGCTCTGTGTCTCCACTGTCCAGTGTGGTAGCCATTAGCCACAGGTGGCTAGTAAGCACATAAAATGTGGCTAGTTTGCTGGAGGAACTGAATGTTTTTATTTAATTTAATTTAAGTAGCCACAAGTGACTAGTGGCTACCATATTGGGTAGTGCAGTTTAACTCGTTCCTCACCCCTCCATCCCTAGGCGCCCCCACCCAGCTCTACGCGGTAACCAGCGTTAACACTGTGCTGTGTATCTATTACAGATCTTTCTTTGTTCATAACAGCATATTTCATGCACATAGTTACATACGCACCCCGTTGGTTTGGCCCGTGAGGGTGCACACAAACGGAATCATATCATAGGTGTTTTACAGCCTCCTTTTTAGTTTTTGTTTTTTTGTTGTTTTTTGTTTGTTTTTTGTTTTGTTTTTGAGATAGACTCTCGCTCTGTCACCCAGGCTGGAGTGCAGTGGCATGATCTTAGCTTACTGCAACCTCCGCCTCCTGGGTTCAAGCAATTCTCCTGCCTCAGCCTCCCGAGTGGCTGGGACTATAGGCGCCCGCCACCATGCCTGGCTAATTTTTTTGTATTTTTAGTAGAGACGGGGTTTCACTGTGTTAACCAGGATGGTCTTGATGTCCTGACCTCGTGATCAGCCTGCCTCGGCCTCCCAAAGTGCTGGGATTACAGGCGTGAGCCACCGCGTCCAGCTACAGCCTCCTTTTGAATTAACAGTATGTTTGAGAGCTGTCTGGGGCGGTGCTCAGAGCTCTGCTTCATTCAGTTCAGCTGCTGCCTAGTGTGCATTGCATGACTGTTTCCTTCCTTATTTAGTCAGGCCTCTGTCTTCTTTTTAATATTAAAACATTTTTTTTCTTTTGGAAAAACAATAGAGATGGAGATATTGCCATGTTGCTCAGGCTGGTCTCAAACTCCTGGGCTTAAATGATCCACCCACCTTGGCCCCCAAAGTGCTGGGATTACAGGTGTGAGCCACTGCACCTGGCCTATCCAGTCCTCTATTGATGAGCATTGTAGGTTGTTTCCAAACAAAGGCACCAGATCCATCTCTTACCTGCTTCTCTGTGCATACGAGCAGGTGCAGATACCCAGACACGGGCTTTCTGAGCCAAGGGGAGGAAAAGCGTCCATATTTCTCCTGTGGTGCTCTCACCCCTGGTTCTCCTGGACCGTGTATGCAGGGTCAGGGCTGACATGTGTATGAGCCATAAGTCTGAGATGCGGCTGGGGAGCCGTTATTTATTTAGTTTTTTTAAGGAAGCTGACAGTTGTGTCCTACTCTGATCTGTTTCCACTCCCCACACTGAGGAGCTGAAACTTAGATTTTATCAAACAGGCTGTGATGGGCCCTAAAAATACTGAGACATTAATAACAATTTGAAGCTGACAGACACAGACAGCAGGCATCTGCAAGCTGAGTCAGTGCAGACTTGAGCAAGATCAGGAAGGCTCCACGCCTCGTTTTCTAAGTTACATTTCTCAAGCCTCGTTCATTAAGCTTATCCTGGGGCACAAGCGTAAGAAAACTGGGTTTAAGGACCTATGTGTTGGCTAGCATTTGAATATTAGGTGTCGAGCAATGAATAAAACAAAGATTCACCATATGATCTGTACCAGACTCACTTTTCCTTTTTTTTTGAGACGGAGTCTCACTCTGTCGCCCTGGCTGGAGTGCAGTGGCATGATCTCGGCTCACTGCAAGCTCCGCCTCCCGGGTTCACGCCATTTTTCTGCCTCAGCCTCCCAAGTAGCTGGGACTACAGGCGCCCGCCACTGCGCCCAGCTAATTTTTTTTTTGTATTTTTAGTAGAGACAGGGTTTCACCGTGTTAGCCAGGATGGTCTCGATCTCCTGACCTTGTGATCTGCCTGCCTCGGCCTCCTAAAGTGCTGGGATTAGGGATGAGCCACCATGCCCAGCCTCTTTTTTTTTTTTCTTTTTGAGACAGAGTCTCACTCTGTCACTCAGGCTGGAGTGCAGTGGCACGTTCTCGGCTCACTGCAACCTCCGCCTCCCGGATTCAAGTGATTCTCCTGCCTCAGCCTTGCCACCCCACCCAGCTAATTTTTGTATTTTTAGTAGAGATGAGGTTTCACCATGTTGGCCAGGCTTGTCTTGAACTCCTGACCTCAGGTGATCCGCCTGCTTCGGCCTCCCAAAGTGTTAGAATTACAGGCGTGAGTCACTGTGCCTGGCCTGTACTGGAGTCACTTTCTAAGTAAGCAAAGGAGGCCAGACCT
Source organism: Theropithecus gelada (assembly GCF_003255815.1). Taxonomy (NCBI): domain Eukaryota; kingdom Metazoa; phylum Chordata; class Mammalia; order Primates; family Cercopithecidae; genus Theropithecus; species Theropithecus gelada. The sequence goes on from NC_037681.1 coordinate 45,413,515, forward strand.
TGGGCACAGCAGAAAAGCCAGGGTCAATTAAAGCGAGGTGAGAAGCCATCACTTGTCTCTGGTGGCCACAATGTATCTTGTCTGATGCTTTTTTTTCCCCTCTTCCTGATTTCAAACCATGCTAAAATGAAGATTATTAAAGATTCAATACTAATGTAGGCTAGGCGAGCCCCAAAGTGAGGCTTAGTCTGTGAGGGTTCTTGGCTTTGCCCAGGAAAGAATTCAGGGGCAAGCTAGTGATAGAGTAGAAGAAAACAGCTTTATTGAAGTGGCAGCATTACAGCTCCAGTGGTGTTCGAGCTCCATGACTGCTCCTGCAAGGCAGGGCTACCGCGTAGACAATCTGTCTGAGAATGGTGGCTCAGGGCAGTTTTGCAGTGGTATTTATACCTACTTTTAATTATATGCAGATTAAGAGGCAGTATGTGCAGAAATCTCTAAGGAAGGGGTAGTAACTTTTGATTCATCAGGTCATTGCTGTGGAAAGGGACAGTGACTCCTGGCTGTTGCCATGGCAGTAGTAAACTGACATAGCACACTGGTGGGTGTGGCTTATGAAAAGATGCTTCTGCCTTGCCTTGTTTTAGCTAGTCCTCAATTTGGTCCAGTGTTCAAGGCCCCCTCACCCCCACCCCAGAGTCAAGTCCCGCCTCCTACCTCGTTACACAATATTTTCCCTGTGATTATTGGGGGCTTCTAATGAATTTATTTATTTATTTATTTTGAGACTCTGTCACCTAGGCTGGACTGCAGTGGTGCAATCTTGGCTCACTGCAACCTCTTCCTCCCGGGTTCAAGCAATTCTCCTATCTCAACCCCCTGAGTAGCTGGGATTACAGGCACGCGCCACCATGCCCGGCTAATATTTATATTTTTAGTAGAGATGGGGGTTTCACCATGTTGGCCAGGCTAGTCTCGAACTCCTGGCCTCAAGTGATCCGCCTGCCTCAGTCTCCCAAAGTGCTGGGATTACAGGCGTGAGCTACCGCATCCAGCCGGCTTCTGATGATTTTAAAATTCCACTCTGGAGGAGCTAGTGATGGCTGATAAGAAAATGAAGGAGGAAAGCAGTGCACAGCAAGTGACAGCCCTTCCATTTGAAATGTCCCTCCAGCAGCCGGGAGTGGGAGATATTTGGCGGGAGTGGGAGATATTTGGCGGGAGTGGGCCACTGTCAATGAAGAGCTGAGGAAGGGAGAAAGGTGGAGTGGACGTGGGAAGAGATGGAGGGCGCAGAGGCTCAGAGGGACAGACTGTTCATCTGCTCATCTGACAAGCTGTGAAGGCACACACACAACATTGGAAGGGTGAAGATATCCATTCGGATTAAGGCAGAGATCCACATGTGTTAATGGAAATGAAAACAAAGGAGAAGATTCACTGTTGTTTAATCCTCCACAGGCCAAGCTTTTTTTTTTCTTTCTTTCTTTTTTTTTTCTGAGACAGTCTCGCTCTGTCGCCCAGGCTGGACTGCAGTAGCAGGATCTTGGCCCACTGCAATGTCCGCCTCCTGGGTTCAAGCGATTCTCTTGCCTCAGCCTCCTCAGTAGCTGGGATTACAGGTGCACACAACCACACCTGGCTATTTTTGTATTTTTAGTAGAGACGGGGTTTCACTATGTTGGCCAGGCCGGTCTTGAACTCCTGACCTCACGATCCACCCATCTCGGCCTTAGAAAGTGCTGGGATTACAGGTGTGAGCCACTACGCCTGGCCAGCCAAGCTCTTTTCTTTTCTGCACATCCCCTGTCCTAATGTAATCGTAACTTTCATAGTTTTGGTCCTACTTTGGATGCAGTTGAGTATATATCTTTCTCATTAAATGCTCTGGCCTAGGAATGTTTCCATGTGGTTGCCTAAATTATGTCTTATTTGTTGCTGAAATTATTTTGCTGTCTTCCAAATTATGTCATGGAGGTTTGTACTTACTTAATCGATACCTTTCAGCCAGCTGGCTAAGCTCCACTCAGAGTTGCTTTGTTTACAAACATCCTGGTGAAGTGTGTCCTGTGCCTGTAATTGGCAGCTGTGAGAGAAATAGATGCTGGTTCTGGAAGGCTCCTGCCTGTGGCTTTCCCCCCTGAGTTTTCATCAGCTTTTCAATGTATCTGTTTTACTGGGCAGTCTTCAGACTCTGGCCCCAGTTCCTCTTGTTTCTTATGGCTGGTATCAAACCTCGCACATCACCCTGGTGGTGTGGTTTTATTGGTGCCAACCTTCCTTAGTGGTGGGATGAGTTTCTAATCCAGTTTGCATTGCCAGTGTGGCTATGAAGCTCCGGGGGTGGGGTCCCCGCTTTCGTCATCAGTTCCAGGCGCTCAGCTTCTCCCTCTGGGTGCTGGCAGTTGTGGATGTGGGTGGCTGTTACTCAGTGCTTGGGCCATCTGGCCCTTCCTTTCTGTTCTCTTTTCCCCACCACCCAGGCTCCGGCCCTTATTTTCTCTTCTTATCTTTATTTTTTTTGAGACAGGGTTTTGCTCTGACACCCAGGCTGGAGTGCGGTGGGTGTGATCTCAGCTCACTGCAACCTCCGCCTCCCGAGTTCAAATAATTCTCCCACCTCAGCCTTCTGAATAGCTGGAATTACAGGCACATGCCACTGCACTGGGCTAATTTTTGCATTTTTTGGTAGAGACGCAATTTTGCTATGTTGCCTGGACTGGTCTTAAACTCCTGGGTCCAAGCGATCCTCCCACCTCAGCCTCCCAAAGTGCTAGGATTACAGGCGTGAGCCCCTGCACCCGGCATCCTTATTTTCTTATGCCTTGACTTCTGCTTCTTCTCTAGATGTTCTCCCTTCTTCTGAGCTCTTTAAACTCAAATTCAACCATAGCCAGACCCATGGCTACCCATCCTAATACACCATTCTCATCCTCCAGTACCTCCTCTTCAGAAAGACCTCAAATGACTCCCCGCAGCTGCAGAATGCCACCGAGTTCCTCACCTGGAGCTTCTTGCAGCCTTGGGGCCCACAGGACTGCTCCTTGGAATCTGCCCTCTAGCTACTCTCAGGCCTTTCCTGCTCCCAAAGAGACCATTGAAATTCTTGAGTCTTAAAAATATGCGTACCTTTTGACTCCATTGCTGGAAATCCAGTCTAAGGAAATAATCCACAAAAGGGAAACAGCTATAATGTCTACACACTCTTTCCAGCATTGTTTTAAATAGCATGAAAGTGTAAACAAGATATACGTCAAACAATATGGAAAAGATTTGATGCATTATTGTGGATCTTCTCACTGGAATTTGAAGCACACATTCAAAATGATAATTATGATGACAATTCAACACCAGGATAAACACTTAAGAAACAGAATGAAGAGGACTAGGGAGCTGCCAGCTACAGAGCCCAGTGTGTGTCCCAGCACATATTCGGTGTTTTGCTCACCTCCCACAGACAAGGAAACCCACAGAGGGTGTGGCACACCTGCCTGAGGTCACATAGCTCATGGTCCCAGTTTTGCTGAATTCCAAGGCATGTTCTTCTTATGCTATAAAATACAAAACTGTGTATGTTATTTAAGCTATTTAATACTTTATTTTTAGACAGAGTCTCACTCTGCTTCCCAGTCTGGAGTGCAGTGGTGCAATCTCAGCTCACTGCAACCTCCACCTCCCAGGCTCAAGTGATCCTCCCACCTCAGCCTCCCAAATAGCTGGACTACAGGTGTGTGACACCGTGCCTGGCTAATTTTTGTACTTTTTGTAGAGATGGAGTTTCGCCATGTTTCCCAGGCTGGTCTCGGACTCCTAAGCTCAAGTAATCCACCTGCCTCAGTCTTTATTGTGCCTTTTGTCTCCAACTAGACTGTAAGAGCCTCCAAACCAGTCCTGTCTTGGCAATGTCTCATATTGCCAGGTAGCTTTTGGCACAGTGGGAGGACCCGTAATGGATACTCAATATATGAGTCAGCAAATCTTATTCTCCCTCCAGTTGTGACCAACCTGGTGTGGGGCTGGTTGGTCACTCTAGGGGGTGGCAGGAGAGGCTCTGGCATGATGCTGGGATGCTCTTGTGCTCCCATGGCTCATCAGGCTCCTGAGCCAGAATCCTCCACCAGTTACCACCTCTACTCAAAGGAAGCATCTTTGGCTGAGCACAGTGGCTCATGCCTGTAAACCCAGCACTTTGGGAGGCCGAGGAGGGTGGATCACTTGAGGTCAGGAGTTCGAGACCAGCCTGACCAACATGGCGAAATCCCATCTCTACTAAAATACAAAAGTTAGCCAGGCATGGTGGTGTATGCCTGTAATCGCAGCTACTCAGGAGGCTGAGGCAGGAGAATTGCTTGAACCCGGGAGGCAGAGGTTGCAGTGAGCCAAGTTCGCGCCACTACACTCCAGTCTTTTTGACAGAGTGAGACTCCATCTCAAAAAAAAAAAGAAAGAAGCATCTTTGCCTTCACTATCTGCCAACTTTTTTTTTGAGACAGAATCTTTCTGTGTCGCCCAGGCTGGAGTACCATGGCACGATCTAGGCTCACTGCAACCTCCATCTCCCAGGTTCAAGTGATTCTCCTGCCTCAGCCTCTTGAGTAGCTGGGACTACAGGCGTATATGCCACATTAGGCTAATTTTTGTATTTTTAGTAGAGATGGAGTTTTACCATGTTGGCCAGGCTGGTCTCGAACTCCTGACCTCAAGTGATCCTCCTGTCTCCACCTCCTAAAGTGCTGGAATTACAGGCATGAGCCACCATGCCTGGCCTATCTGCCAATTTTTTAAAAACTTTTTATTTTGAAATATGGATTCATGGGCAGTTGCAAAAAAATGCACAGAGAGGTCCTGTGTACCCTTCACCCAGCCTCCCCCAGTGTGAACATCTGCATAACTATAGTTCAGTATCCACACTAGGAACTTGATGGTGGTACCATCCACAGAGCCCATTCAGATTTCATCAGTTACACGTGACTTTTCAAGAATAATCTGTTCTGGAAATTGTCCTTTCCTACTTGAGCACATTTTCTTCATATCCCCACCTGGAATATTTACTCTTAGTTCAAATCTCCCACATCTCCGAAGTCAGAGGGCCTCCCTGGCTCTGTTCCTGACTCTGTTCCTCACTTCCTGTGTGATCGTGGGCGAATCAGGCAACCTCTCTGAGCCCTGGTTTTCTCTTCTGAAGACGGACAATACTAACCTCATGGTATTTTATTTTTTTAACAAAGTGCTCAAGTTAGGCAGTTAAAATAATAGGCAGTCAGGAAATGTCTGTTTTCTTTTCACCCTTTCTGACATGGAAAACCCTCTTTCTTACCAAACAATGGAATCCTTCTCTTTTAAATAATGTTCAAAATTAGTCTCCTCGGACACCTTCTATCCCATCTCTAGTTTCCTCAGCAACCCTGCTCTGTGTGTGCGTAACAGTTAATTCGTATGATCCTGATTATATGTTCCATGTTCCTGGTGAATGTATTTTCAGTTCTATTTTTTACCTACCAATAATACAAGGTATTTGCAGGCAGAGACCTCAGTTCTTTAATTTTACAAGTCAACATATGAGATAAGAGCCTAGGTTTAGTGCCATCTGTAAAACAAGGATAACTGTATCAACCTCATAGGCTTTTTGTAAAGATTAAAATGAAAGAATGCATAATGCCTGGAACAGACAAGCTCAAAACACGTTAGCTGTTGCTGACGGTCATCATGACGCCGGTCATCATGACGCCCTTTCACTTGTGTTTCCTCATGGAGCTTTGTCCTTGGGTAGGGTCTCATTCTGTCACTCAGGCTAGAGTGTAATGGTATGCAGTGCAGTGGTATGATCACGGCTCACTGCAGCCTTGACCTCCTAGTCTCAAGCAATCCTCCCACCTCAGCCTCCCAGGTAGCTGGGACTACAGGCATGCGCCACCATGCCTGGCTGATTTTATTTTTATTTTTAGAGATGAGGTCTCACTTTGTTGCCCTGGCTGGTCTCAAACTCCTGGGCTCAAGTGATCCTCCCACCTTGACCTCCCAAAGTATTGAGATTACAGGTGTGAGCCACCATGCCTGGCCTTGGATTTAGATGTCTTAACCGTGATTGGTACTTCACATCCAAGAATAAAATAAAGAGAAAGGACATTAAGGGCTATCGTTGCTCCAACATTCCATTTTTTTCTACCCTGCCTTTTTTCTCCTAAGTTGGGAAAAAGATTTTAATAATAATTATCATAGTAATACTGATGATGATGATGATGATGAAAGCTAACAATTACTGAGTTCTTATTGTGTGCCAGGAATAGTTGTAAGAACTTCACTGTGTTAACTTATCTAGTCTTCACCACAACCCTATTAAGTAGATTCCCTTCCTCCCATTTTGCAGATAAGTAGACCAAGGCACATGAGATTGTACAGCTTGCCAAAGCTGGAACTGTATTTGAAACCAGGCTTTCTATTTCCCCAAAATGGTTGGGATAAAATTTTCCTGCTGTTAGTGGTCCCGAGAGACAGAGAATGGAAAAACATTCTGTTTATTTTCATCTATTCTTTGCTTGAAGAGCATATCGAAGCCGAAAGAAGCCTGTAGTTCGTGAAGAATTGAAGCCCTGACATTAAATCAATCAGACACTTTTCTCTCCTTTTAAATTCCCATCCTCAATTAAGGTGGCAATCAGATTAACCAAGATTGGCCGGAAACGGGTGAGCATCTCGGAAGCTCCAGAGCTCCAAAAGGTCAGGCCACTGACAGCTACTGATTTGTCTGTTACTTCAGGCAAGTCTCACCCACACTGTCTCCCCAGGGAGAACTCAGATGCTGTTTAATTCTACTCCCAGTAAGATCTATTTGGAAACTCAAATCCTGCCTCCTTCCCCAAATTCATTTTCATCAGCATTTCCTCTTGATCTCTTCAATCCTGAATCTTTCCCAGACGAGATATAGGTCCCGGCCCCTGCAGATGTGCCCCTCTGCTGCACACCAGTCCTGCAGCCACGTGGTGCTGTTCGATTTCCTTATCACCAATAAAACAAAACCAGGCTCTGCCTGTATGATTCCTGGCTTTAATTACCAAAGGCAAATTGCTGCGTCACTCAGAATAATGAAAAACTGGAAACAACAGAGAATGATTAAATAAATCAGGATCCAGTCAAAAGATGAAATAATAAATAGTCATTAAAATTAAGTTTTGAAACATTTTCTTTTCTTTTCTTTTTTTTTTGAGATGGAGTCTTGCTGTTGTCGCCTAGGCTGGAGTGCAATGGCACGATCTCGGCTCATTGCAACCTCTGCCTCCTGGGTTCAAGCGATTCTCCTGCCTCAGCCTCCTGAGTAGCTGGGATTATAGGCGCCTGCCACCATGCCCAGCTAATTTTTTTGTGTATTTTTAGTAGAGACAGGGTTTTGCCATGTTGGCCAGGCTAGTCTTGAACTCCTGACCTCCTGATCCACCTGCCTTGGTCTCCCAAAGTGTTGGAATTACAGGCATGAGCCACCATGCCTGGCCAAAAAATCTTCAGTAAGAAAGTAAGTGCTCACAATATAAGAAGAAATTAGGTTTTAACACTATCCTGTAGGATCCCTATTTTATGCATATATATTTAAAAATATACATAAACATGGACACAAAAACTAGAACAAATACACTGAAATTCTAATAGTTATCTTTGAATTACATAATTCTAAGTGATGTTCATTTTCTTTCTTCCCCCGTTTTATAAATTTATACCTGTGAGCATCTATTCCTTTTAAATTCAGAAGCAAGGAAAAAGGGAAAAGAAAAGAGGGAACATTTTTGTTTTTCTTAAAATTGTCCCTATTGGAGGGTTATTGATTTTTTGTTTCATGGATTCACCAGTACTTACCAGCTGTCTCCACCCCTCACATCTCACATGTCACCTCTTCCAGGAAGCCTTCCTAGATTCATTAAACTCAGAGATTTCTTCAGTTTTATGGACTCCTTAGTCTCATTGTGACATATCCTTGACCTTAAATGTGTGCAGGTTTTGTGTCCCCAGCTAGAGAGTAAGTTCCTCGATGACAGAACCTGTCTATTTTAAACTTCCTTCTCTTCCCCACGCTACCCAGCAAGTGCCCTGCAAACTGCTGGGGTCCATTAATGTCAGTGAACACAAGTGCCTCGTGGAAGTCACTTGAATGAGACACACCTCTCTCTCTGAGCTTTGTTCCATTTCCTCCAATTCATTTGGAGGGGGTGTCCATGCCATTAGCCCTGGGTCAGATTTTATTGTAAATTGTTTAAAAAGAATTCCATTTGCTTTGGTAGGAATGATCAAGTCCAGCCCTTGTCTTTACAAGAAGATTATAAAGCTGAGAAAATAAATACAAACTATATTGAGCAAAAAGGCATTTTTCTTGGTGAATGGGGATGAGGGAGTTGATGTTTATAAGAAGGAAAGGAAAGGCCAGGAGGGGAGGTGACTTCCCCGAGTCTCACGCTGATCAAAGGCAGGTGAAGTCACACATCACGCCAGCTTTCCTCCAGCCCTGCTGGGCTCAGGATACTGTATTGAGGTCAGAAGAAAATGAGACCTAGGAATTTACAGTTTATCTTGGGAGAAGAAACGATGAGTCACTGAAATAACTTTGCCTGAACAAGCAGTGGGAGAAGATTATATAAGGTGATACAGTGCGAAGGATGCACAGAGGTTGAGCTGGCAGAGAGCACGCTGTGCCTGTGGTCGGGGGGTGTTCTTCATGGAAGGCTTCCAGGGAGCTCAGCAGGTGTCAGGATCCGCCAGGTGTCAGGTCCGTGGCGCTGACTCTCCTGCTCTTTCAACATCTCCAGCTTGTGACCGGTCCCCGTCACCCAAACATCCTCTCATTCACAGCTACGGGGCTGTGTGGCTCCCCCAGTCTGCTTCTCTTCCAGCCTCCCAGACCTTCTCACTGTGGATTCTGGCTGCTGGACACAGAGTATTCCAGGAGGCAGGGCATGGGTGAGAGGACCCCCTACAGTGGAGGAAGGACTTGAAGATGAAGCAACTGTCCCCACCTCTATTGGGGCATCCCTTGTTAAATCCTAAGTTGAAGGGTTGACATTTAATGCAGCACAGGCCTTGCTACCTGCTTGACCATGAAGCAAACTAAATTAAATATTTGCCTTAGAGCTACATAAAGAATGAATTGAAGCGATGAGACTGGCCAGGTGCCCGGGACTGAGTGGCAGGTGTTAAGGAGGCTTCCAGCAAGGTGGCTGTGGCAAAGGAGAGCACAAGATGAACTTGGGAAATTGTTAGAGGTATGTTTTTTCGAAAGTGATGGAAGAATTAGGAAGTTTCATGGCAGAGAAGAACATGCTATGTGACCTTGGGCAGGGCACTTAACCTCTCTGATCCTGCCTTTTTATGTGTAAAATGAGAATAATAGTATCTACTTTATGGGGTTGTTACAAGTCTTATATAAAATATTTGTAAAGTGCTTGTCCTAGTGCTTAGTGCAGAGCTGGTGGTAAACCCTGGAATTTTTTAAAATTTATTTTATTTGTAGGACTCTTATCAATGAAGAACTTTGTATCCAACAATAATAAACAGACATATTGCAAGTTACATTTTGTAGAAGAAGCAAATAAGACTGGCTGCAACAAAAGAAATTAGATACCTGCATTCTAGATTCTTTATACAAACAGTCCGTTCTATAAATAGTAGAATTAAATGCAAACCAAATGCTTTTAAAAGTTTGTATACCTACATGGCAATTACAATCTCCACATGCTAAAAAGAACAATAACACAGAACACAGTATTCTTAATGATTATAGCACATTTAACACCTTCAGCCATCCTCTGGGTTTTCAGATCATATTGGCAACTGAAATTTCACATCCACATGCGCTTGCTTGGCTAAGGTCACTGTTTCAGAGAGCCTTCTGACCATTCTAGCAGCTTCCTCCAAGTGGTCACAAGCAAGAATTTTAAGCCCACTGTCTACTCTCGGTGCCTTAGCATCATCAACTCGTGTACCTTGTAACCCCCACAACAGGTATTTTAATTTCCACATCTTTTACTGCCATGACTGTACCCTGTGCAAAAACACCACACTGCATGATTCCTCCAAAAATGTTGACCAGAATAGCCAGTACCTTTTTATCTGAAGTGATATGCTTAAGTGCTTTTGTTACTTGATGGACTGTAGCACCACCACCACCATCAAGGAAGTTGGCTGGAGTCCCTCCCCAAAGCTTTTTTTTTTTTTTTTTGAGACGGAGTTTTGTTCTTGTTGTCCAGGCTGGAGTGCAGTGGCACCATCTTGGCTCACTGCAACCTCCGCCTCCCGGGTTCAAGCGATTCTGCTGCCTCAGCCTCCTGAGTAGCTGGGATTACAGGTGCCCGCCATCACACCTGGCTAACTTTTGTATTTTTAGTAGATACGGGTTTCACCATGTTGGCCAGGCTGTTCTCGACCTCCTGACCTCAGGTGATGTGCCCACCTCGGCCTCCTAAAGTGCTGGGATTACAGGCATGAGCCACCATGCCCAGCCCCTGAAGTTTTATTATATCCATTGTGGGCATGGCCAAACCAGCACCATTTGCTAGACAGTCTATATTTCCACTGAGGTCAATGTAGTTGAGATCTGCCTTAGCAGCATCTTTGTCACTTTCATCTTCCTGGGTTCAGTCCTATAAATCAAAGATTTTCTTTTGGTGATAGGCTGAATTAGAGTCAAAATTGATCTTTGCATCCATCACAGCACAGCTCCATCTGAATCTTTCACCGCTGGATTTATTTCTTATCATGGTTGCATCATATTTCAGAAAAAGGCTGTAAAGCTTGACCGTGTTTTCTGCTGCAGAATCCACAGTATTAGGTGGAAATCCCATCTTCTGTTCAAGCCGGAGAGCTTGTTCCTTTTTGATGCCTTCTACAATATCAACAGGTTCTTTAATTGCATCAGGAGTCTCAGCAGCAACATCTGCAATGTTGACATCACCATATGAACTTCCTATTAATACAGGACCTTGAAATGACCTTTCCATCACTATTGCAGAGTAGTCTTCTCCCCTGGGGTACTTTCGCTCCAATGCTTGATTGCATATTCTGCCCTTTTCTCCCATTTGCTTGGTGAACAACTTTTTCCCAATCATTTGTGAGGAAACATCTTTTGCTTCTTCTGGAGGGAAAACTGTCTTCACTCCTCCTTTGAGGCCACTTTCAAATGTTCCTTTTCCTCTACCATCCACTAAAACCTGCGCCTTCATCTCAACATCTTTTGAACCTGCTTCTTACTACTTGTGAGTCCCAGAGAACTTGCCAGCACTACTCATAGTTACAGTTTATCCTGCACATGTTATTTCTTTCTTCTGTACCTACTTTTTTGGCAATTGCATAAGCTTCATCTGGTGACTTTGCCACACATATCCTTTGGGAACAGAGATGCCAGCTTCTTGCAATAATTCCATACTCATGTATTCATGTAGTGAGAGATTCCTGTGCTGTTTTTGCTGTACTTGGAGTCCATGGTTATTCAACAATCCAGAACCTCCTAGAGCTTGAGCAGTGGCCCGCAGGGCCATCCAGGGCAGGTGGCTCCGAAGGGTGGCTGTAGCCAACAGCCGGCTGTAGAACATGGAGGCTGCCATTTCTGAGTCAGACCCATCCCCTCGGTGCCTTCCGCAGCCATACAGGCCCCTGGAATTTTTTTAGATTTTAAAATCAGCATGAGAGAGACTGGAGTGGCAATGAAGGAGAGGAAATAAATCAAAGGAAATAATGTATCTCAGTGGGCCTGGCAGGTGATGCTGGGTTACTAGTAGGGAGTTTGGGGGAAGGGACCTAGATTTTGAAAAGTATGATGTAGTGTTTGAGACTTTGTTTGTTTCAAACCACCAATCGCCCTGAGTAGGGGGTGGCTGTGATCAAGGGGACAGCTCAGTCAGGCAAACAGGATCCAGCAAGCAGGCCAAAGAAGAAACAGGGCTGCGACACCTAGGGGTCATGGGGACCCAGATGCTGCTGGTGGCCCAGGTGAGGGTCCTGCGTCCTCTGTGGTGAGGCTGCCAGCAGCTGCAGGATCTGCTCTCACATGTTGGACAGACAAGGAGCTGGTGGCACCTCACCCTGGCTGTGTGCCGGAATTGTGTTGGAGCATTTTAAACACCTCTGGGTCCTCTTCACAGCACAGGGGTCATTCTGATGAGCAGCCAGGATTACCGCCACAGGCCAAGCCAGGAGCCAGCTAAGGGGGCTGGGGGAGTGAGGACAAAGCAGTCTAGAGGCCTTGGGCGGACAGGAGGAACTCTGACCCAGGCTCCCTGATGTCCGGCATGTCTGCCTGGAGAGAGACTGGTCCCAGTGAGCCAGGCCTCAGGAGCTACAGGTGTTGGCAGCCCTAGAAGATGGGCTGGGCACCAAGTTCAGGAACAGGAGCCAACTGTTCTATAACAGGAACTTTTCCCCAGAGTTCCCCTGGGAGCACTATCTTGCAAGCACCCGGAGATCCTTTGCTAAGTGCCTCATAGACTTTGACTTACTGACTTTGAAATTACTGACCTTGAAATTCATCATTGCTTTTCTGCTCAATCACACCGTCGTCCCTTCATTTGACAAACCTGTATGAGCACCCCCTGCCACCACGACCCGTGGGTTGGACCCTATTCCAGCCCTGGGACACAGTGGGGACAAATGGACAAAGGTCCCATACTTGAGGAGCTTACCTTCTAGTGGGGAGATGGAGTGTAGACATGATGAACTGTGTCCATTGGTAAAAAGCACTATGAAAAGGAATAAATCAGGACAGAAAATTAAAGTGGAATGCTGGTCAGGGAAGCTCTTTCCAGCTCGGTGACATTTGGGCAGAGACCTTAGGGACATGAGAGTGGGAGGCCAGAGGACATGGGAAAGAACATTCCAGACAGGGGGTTTGGGACAAAATGAGCCATTGAGGGAGGTCTCACCATTCTTATGGTTTTAAAGGAAGAAGCTGCCAAAATCATGTCATTGAACATTTGGTTTATTCCTACCGATTTGCCTTTTCAGTGGCAGTGCAGCTACATACTAGGGAATTGGCCATATCACGTTTCCCTCTCTTCCTTAAAATAGGTATGAAAATATCAGGTAAGACAGCTCCTCGTGACAGAAGAGGATCCTTCATAAATTTACCTTCGGCTACTGTGGTTGGATCTGCCAGACACGATCCCCAGAGAGTGAAAGACGACCCATTGGAAAGTGCTTCTGTCTTAGAAATAAAATGACTCAGAATTAAATGATTCTTTTATAGGCATATAGTTGTGAGTTAAACTCCACAATTTGTATGTATGAATACTAACATTAAGAATAAATACCATCAGAGTAAGATTGAAGAAATATATAAAAACATATTACTTAGTGTCTAGTTACAATGAACTGTTTTTAGTTTCTTTTTAATGTCTATTATTTGTTTCTTTCCTAGCTGGGTTTTGTGGCTACTTAGAATTCACCATGGTTGGGTTGGAAGCTTTCTAGGGGTGCTTGTGGGTTCCCAGCACCCAGTAAGCTGCTTTGGGACCCAGAGGCTGGGCGCTCCTGACCAAAGCTCCCCCAGCTATCCTCTTGGAGAGGAGAACTGGGAATCTCCTGCCGTCAGCTTCGATTACCTACCCAGGAAGTGTGGACTATTGCACAGGGCCAGAGAGTAAGAAATGAGAAGAGCTAGGATTTCATCCTAAGCCTGTCTGACCTCCAAGCCCAGATTCTTAACCACCATGTTCTGGTGGTTTGCAGACTCAAAGAGTGGTCCTAGGACCAGGGGCATCAGCATCCCCTGGGAACCTCAAAGAAATGCAGAGTCTCAGGCCTCACCCCAGAGTCTAATCGGAGCTTGCATTTTAACCAGATCCCCAAGGGACTCGTGCACTTTACAGCCTGAGATGCACTGGCCTAGTGGTTCTCTTTCCACATAGGCCTCAGTTTCCCTAGCTCTGTGACAATGGTAACGCATCGCTTCTCTGGTTTTATATTTCAGAACGTGGACTCTGAAGGTAGATTTTTGGGGTTCAGATTCTAGTCTGCCATTTATTAGCTGTGTGGCTCTAGGCAGGTAACTTAACCACTTAATGACTCAGTTTTCTCATCTATAAAATGGTGATAAAAATAGTACCTATGCTGGGGCTGGGCGCGGTGGCTCACACCTGTAATCCCAGCACTTTGGGAGGCCGAGGCGGGTGGATCACGAGGTCAGGAGATCGAGACCATCCTGGCTAACACGGTGAAACCCCGTCTCTACTAAAAATACAAAAAAATTAGCTGGGCGTGGTGGCAGGCGCCTGTAGTCCCAGCTACTCTGGAGGCTGAGGCAGGAGAATAGCATGAATCCGGGAGGCAGAACTTGCAGTGAGCAGAGATTGTGCCACTGCACTCCAGGCTGGGCGACAGAGCAAGACTCTGTCTAAAAAAAACAAATAGTACCTATGCCCTGGGTTTATGAACCCAGAACATCTGAGACAGGTCTCAGTAAATTAATTAATTAATTTTTACTTTTTATTTATTTTTTTTTTGAGAAGGAGTCTCACTCTGTCATCCAGGCTGGAGTGCAGTGGCGTGATTTCGGCTCACTGCAACCTCTGCCTCCCAGATTCAAGCGATTCTTGTGCCTCCGCCTCCTGAATAGCTGGGATTACAGGAGCACACTGCCATGCCATTCTACTTTTTTTGTATTTTTAGTAGAGACGGGGTTTCACCATGCTGGCCAGGCTGATCTCGAACTCCTGACCTCAAGTGATCCACCTGTCTTGACCTCCCAAAGTGTTGGGATTACAGGCGTGAGCCACCATGCCCGGCCAGTCTCAGTGAATTTAGAAAGTTTATTTTGCCAGGCTGAGGACACTCTCATGACACAGCCTCAGGAGGTCCTGACGACATGTGCCCAGGGTGGTCGGGGTACAGCTTGGTTTTATCCATTTTAGGGAGACATGAGACATCAATCAATATATGTAAGATGTACATTGGTTCAGTTCAGAAAGGTGGGACAACTTGAGGCGAAGGCAGGACAACTCGAAGTGGAGAGGGGGCTTCCAGGCCATAGGTAGATAAAAGAGAAATGGTTGCATTTTTTTGAGTTTCTGATTAGCGTCTTCAAATGAGGCCATCAGATATACATTTATCTCAGTGAGCAGAGGGGTGACTTAGAATAGAATGGGAGGCAGGTTGGCCCTAAGCAGTTCCCAGCTTGACTTTTCCCTTCAGCTTAGTGATTTGGGGGCCCCAAGATTTATTTTCCTTTCACAGGTTGTTGTAAGGATTACAAAAGTTGGTGCTTGTGAAGTATTTTAGAGCTGTGCCTGACTCACAAGGAATAGGACCCACTGTCTTCTTCACTGCCATGAACCCTACCCCCTGTCTTCTTGTAGCTCTCTTCTGGAAAGCCTTCCCCAACTATCAGAGCTCAAGATAATTTCTCTCTTTTTAGATTCTATGGTAAATGATCTGGGATTTCCATCATAAAACTGTAACTTAGGGAAAATCTGTTATTGTATTAATAAGGAAACTTAAGGTCGAATGACGGAATTGGGCCTGGAACTCAAAGGTCGAGTGACTGAAGCAGGACTTAAACACCAGTACGCTTTAAACTCTAAAATTAGGGCTGTTCCTAATGTGATACATTTATAGTATTATATTCCTTACTATTTCCCACCTGTTTTTAAAGTAGGTAATAAATGTCTTGAAAAAAGCATAATAAAAATATTCATCACAATGATTTGATTGATTGATTGATTGATTGATTGATTGAGACGGAATCTCCTTCTGTTGCCCAGGCTGGAGTGCAGTAGCACAATCGCAGCTCGCTCCGTCCTCCACCTCTCCGGCTCAAGCGATTCTCCTGCCTGTCTTCTGAGTAGCTGGGACTACAGGCCTGTGCCACCACACCTGACTAATTATTATATTTTTAGTAGAAACAGGATTTCACCATGTTGACCAGGCTGGTCTAGAACTTGTGACCTCAAGTAATTCGCCTGCCTCAGCCTCCCAAAGTGCTGGGATTACAGGCATGAGTCACTGCACTTGGCCAAAAGGAGGGTGCTGGTGGCTGTTGACTTTTCAGAATATATTTATTTGTGCTATGAATCTGGTATAGGGGGATTTAGTATGCCTGGCTTCATATATTTATTTGTCCTTGGAGCCTTTTTCTGGGAAATGCTTGTTAGCATCACACAGCTAGTGTTTCGTGGAACACAGTTTGGGGGCTGTGGCTCTGCTCTCCAGAGCATCTGCTCTCCTACCCCATGTACTTTTTCTTTTTTCTTTGAAGACTCTATTTTTTAGAGCATACAGTATGTAGCTTTTTCAGATTGGCTTCTTTCCCTTAGTAATATACATTTACGTTTCCTCCATGTCTTTTCATGGCTTGATAGCTCATTTCTTTTTAGTGCTGGATAATATTCCATTGTCTGGATGTACCACAGTTTATTCACCCACTGCAGGACATCTTAGTTGCTTCCAAGTTTTGGCAATTCTAAATAAGGCTGCGGTAAACATCCATGTGCAGGTTTTTGTGTAGACATAGTTTTCATTTCCTTTGGGTAAATACCAAGGGGTGCGATTGCTGGATCGTATGGAAAGAGTTTATTTAATTTTGTAGGAAGCTGCCAAACTGTCTTCCAAAGTGGCTGTACCAGTTTGCATTCCCACCAGCAATGAATGAGGGTTCCTGCCGCTCCACACCCCTGCCAGCACGCACTGTTGTCAGTGTTCTGGATCTGGGCCATTCTAATAGGTGTGGAGTGGTATCTCATTGTTCTAATTTACATTTCCTGGATGATATATGATATGGAGCATCTTTTCATAGGCTTATTTGCCATCTGCATATCTCCTTTGGTGTGATATAAGGTTTCAGGCCATTGACAGATTGATTGATTGATTGATTGAGACAGAGTCTTGCTCTGTCTCCCAGGCTGGAGTGCAATGACATGATCTTGGCTCACTGCAACCTCCGCCTCCTGGGTTCAAGTGATTCTGCTACCTCAGCCTCCTGAGTAGCTGGGATTACAAGCATACACCACCACACCCGGCTAATTTTTGTATCTTTAGTAGAGACAGGGTTTTGCCATGTTGGCCAGGCTGGTCTCGAACTCCTGACCTCAAGTGATCCGCCTGCCTCAGCCTCCCAAAGTGCTGAGATTACAGGCATGAGCCACCCTGCCTAGCCCCATTTTTAATTGGGTTATTTTCTTATTGTTTAGTTTTAAGTGTTTGTATTAGTCCATTCTCATGTTGTTAAGGAAGACATACCTGAGACTGGGTAATTTATAAAGGAAAGAGCTTTAATTGACTCACAGTTCAGCATGGCTGGGGAGGCCTCAGGAAACTTACAATTATGGCAGAAGGGGAAGCAAACACGTCCTTCTTCACATGGCAGCAGCAAGGAGAAGTACAGAGTGAAGCGGGGAAAAGTCCCTCATAAAACCATCAGATCTCGCGAGAACTCACTATCACAAGAATAGCATGAGGGTAACTGTCCCCATGATTAAATTACCTCCCCCCAGGTCCCTCCCATGACACGTGGGGATTATGGGAACTACAAGATGAGATTTGGGTAGAGACACAGCCAAACCATGTCCAGAGTTCCTTATGTTTTGAAGACCCCACACACACACACACACACACACACACACACACACACACACACACACACACACATTCTTTATTAGCTGTCTTCTACAAATACTTTCTCCCAGTCTATGACTTTTTATTCTCTTGATAGCACCTTTTGAAGAACAGGAATTTTTTTTTTTTTTTTTTTTGAGATGGAGTCTCGCTCTGTTGCCCAGGCTGGAGTGCAGTGGCGTGATCTCAGCTCACTGCAACCTCCGTCTCCCGGGTTCAAGTGATTCTCCTGCCTCAGCCTCCCAAGTAGCTGGGACTACAGGCGCCTGCCACCACGCCCAGCTAGTTTTTGTATTTTTAGTAGAGATGGGGTTTCACCGTGTTGGCCAGGCTGGTCTCGAACTCCTGACCTCAAGTGATCCACCTACATCCGCCTCCCAAAGTGCTGGAATTACAGGCTTGAGCCACCACACCCAGCCAAAGAGCAGGAATTTTTAATCTTCATGAATTCCATTTTATCAGTTCTTTCTGTCATGGATTGTGCCCTTGGTTTTTTATCTAAGAAGTCATCGGAGAAAGCAAAGGTCATCTAGGCTTTTTCCTATGTTATCTTCAAGAAGTTTGATAGCTTTGTGTTTGACATTCAGGTAAATGATCCATTTTGAGTAAGCTTCTGTGCAGGGTGTAAGGGCTGTGTCTACATTCATTTTTTTGCATGTGGATGTCCAACTGATCCACCTGTCAGTTCTTTCACTAGAAGCACGCTGCCTTGATTGCTGTAGCTTCCTCATGCACTCGTCAGTCCCTTAAGGTTCACCTCCTCTTCCCCTACCATACAGCAGCCACTCCACTAGTGGCCTTCCAATGGCAAGTCCCATGGATTCTCTGCAGCATGCCTCTTGTTTGTGACTCCATTCTGTTGTGTGACCTCATGTTGTGTCACCTTTGCATTGGGGTTTGTAGAGTTGGTGCTGAGGTTCTGGCTTTGGGAAGGTGGCCAGACAGGAATGCAGGTTGGGGTCAAAGTATCATTACTTGCAAGTGCACAGAGCTGTCTTGGGGAAGTGGTATGTGTTTCAGACCCACAGTATTCTGAAGGGGTGTACTGTGATTCTCACTTCTTATGCCTTTGGATGGGCCTTGGTCACTGTGGCCAAGCAAGTGGACAATGGGATAGCCCTGCTAAGATGTACCAAGCCTGCATGGACCAGCTGGCATGGATGGAAGGGCTCAATGGCACTGGGCCTGGGGGAAAGCAGAAAGGGGTGGGCAGCTTCCAGAACCTTCCTGAGGCCTGACAGTCCTGGCCCTGCTGTAAGTGCTTTGTAGCCCTGGACTGGCTCTGGACTCCTACCAGACCTGTGGGATAGCCCTAGCCCTGTTATAGAGATAGGACACCCATGCACAGAGAATGTTGTTACTTGCTCCAAGTCACAATTTAGGAAGTGGCAGTGCCAGGATTTGACCTGAGAGCCCATGCTGTTGGCCACACTGCCTCCCTAGCCCCTACCCTCAGAGGGTCTGATGAGGTTAGGAAGAAAGGAAAGACAAGAAGGAGGTTGGGGAGTAAGCCGGGAAGACCTCACCTTCCCCTCTTGTTCTTTAGGCCTTCTTACCTCCTCTCTACTGGTCCAGAAGGGCCCTGGGACTGGTTCCCACCATGGGCCCTGTGTGGTGGCAGCTCCTGGAGGCCTTTGCGCTGGAGAAGGTGCCTTCCCTGGAGGGCCTGTGGACCAGAGAGGAAGGATGTAGCAAGGGGGGGCCTGAGGAGCTCCCCTTCTGGAATACAAGAGAGCAGGAGGCAGCAGCCTATCTGGTTTTCATTTGAGAAGAACAGAGTTGGTGTCCCCAGACCAGGACTGTCCTGGCCTGATGCCTCAGGGAACCCTGTCCAGCTGGACTAGCTGCACTGACAACCCCATAGCCCCCTTGGGGCGCTATGTGGAAGTTTCTATTATGAGTACCCAGGATGGTATTGAGCTTTCTCCTTGACAAGCCTGGGTTTAGCTGTGAGCTTGGCCTTTGTCCAGTGCAGGCCTTGGCTCACAGGCCCTTCAGAAAGTTTCAAGGGAGGAACTGACACTACAATTTTTTTAGTCCTAACTTCCCCATGTTCCTATTTCCTCACCCCCTGAAAATGCAAAAGGCCAGTGTTCCTGGTTTAGGGACTGTGACAAGGGAGGCTGCTGGGAGAGCGTGGAGCATGTGCTACCTGGACACCTTGGAAAGACGCATCCAGGCAACTGCACCAGGCAGAAGACTGGGCAGCTGCAGGTTTAAACCCTGGGCTTCCAGGCCCAAGAAGGGGGACTGGGCCCTGGGGAGCTGTCCCATCACAAGAAATAACCCTGGATGCCAACCACCCAGAACCCTAACACCTTTTCTCAGGCAGGGGCAGGGAGGGGTGAGGAGATGCCAGGAATGAGGTCGGGCAAGGAGGCTAAGCCTGGAGAGCCTGGGCATGCAGCCCGCCCACTGGTCTGCCTGGTCCCTTCCATGCTGGGGTGGGCGGAGGCTGAGGGTGGTGGAGGGGATCACAAATAAGTTATCTGCCCCTGGGCTTTTGCCATCCTCTTGGTGCCCCATGGCTACTCCAAGGACGTGCCCATCCCCAAACCCAAATCACCCCAGAGCCGAAACTGCTGCTCTTTCCTCCTGAGTGGCACCCACCCCACCCCCTCCCAATCAAAACTCCCAAAGAACTCTTTTCTCTGCCCTGTGTAAACCTCTTTTGTGATTAAAGTAATTCCCAATGAAGGAACACATTTTTTTCTGAATGATCTGTAGGCTTAATCTTCCCAGGGCATATTTGCATTTCAAGTGGTGTGCTTGTACAGATAGAATTCATCTGTAATTGGCAGAATGAAGGGGTGCTTACTGCGGGGGAGGGAGGAGGTGGACTTTCCCAGGCTCCCAGGCCCCTCCCTGAAGTCCTCCTCTCTCCTCCTCCACGCCCGCCCCCTCAGTGAGGGGTGGAGCTGGGTGGATTTGGAGGTTGACTGAAGAAGCGCAATGGCTATTATTCCTTTACTAATTGAAACTTTTTATGGTGAGACCTAGAGTTGCCAACTTCTAATTTTGCGGGTTTGTTTTTATCACTGGTTTCCTAACACCATCACTTCACAGCAGCAAAACATGAAGGAGGAGGTCACTTCAGTCTTCTCAATGGAGTAAATTTAGCTTTACACAAATATACCACAGGGTTGTCAGATTTTTCATGTTGCTACAGATTGGTGCAAACCTCACTGGGGTCCGGCATTTGAGAACCACAAACTGGATGGTCCTCAAGGCCCTGCCCAACTCTAAAAGGCCGCAGTTTTCAAATTCCACCGTCACACTGCGTTAAAGATGCATCGTCAAATGTGAATCATTGATGCTGATGTCAATTTATCATAGTTGCACATAACTTTCTATAATGGAAATGGCTCCAGGAGATAGGACAATAGAGGGAGACTGAAGAGCAGGGAATAAAGAAAGTTAGGAGCAAACGAGGGGGCAGATAGGAAAGAACACCTGTCCCCCAAACCTGTGTCCATCTTCCCAGGATGCTCTGTTAGATTCTTGAGCTGCAGAAGGCACTTTCATATTCCTGTCCCGGAAACGTGTGTGTGTGTGTGTGTGTGTGTGTGTGTCTGTGTGTGTGTGTGTAACAGCACAGTAGGTGGGCACAGCACCTGACCTTTATGTAAGTTCCCACCCACGAAGCCTCACCCCTGAAAATGCTCCCTGTGGCCTGGCCTTGCATTTGACACTGTGCCCAACCCCCAAGCAAAAGACATGAAGATGCCAGAATGGCACATGGCAGATGTCTTAGAATGTGGGGACGGGGGACAATGAGAGATGCCAACTCTGAGAGGACAAGGTCCCGAGCCCTCCAAGGAAGGGGCCTGTTTCCAGCCTTGGTTTGTTTCCTCACAGGCTGCCCTGACCCTGGCTCCCAGCTTTTCTGGACCTGACCAGGAGGCTTTGCTCACAGTTTTTCCTGTTCTCATTCCAGGTGTGTGTGGCTGCTGCGGTGCCCTACGCCCCAGGTACAAAAGGCTGGTTGACAACATCTTCCCTGAGGATCCCGAGGTGGGTCACGTCTCTGGCAGGCGTCGTGGCTCTCACGGTCCAGGCAGGGCCTCTGACGGGGGCAGCTTGGAAGCCAGGCCTCCTGCTGGGGGGGAAGGCAGGCCCTCTTAGGGTCCCCGGGCGCTGAGCCTTCCCAGAGAAACTGGAACCTGGGCCACACCACCTGGGCAGTGGTGAGAGGCTGCTAGGGACATGAAGGATGAGGGCATTTGGATCCACAGAAGGCAGCTGAAAGTGCATCTCGGTATGCTTGTGGCCATCACTGTCCAACCCAGACATCTTTCTCCTGCATATCTCTGCATGATCGCCCCTGAAGCTGCTAACTCTGAGTGATCGTAGCTCCCTGCTGCTCAGTGTGGGGACTCCCCTGTCTTGGGTTGGGCTCAGGAGCCCAGGTCTTTCCCCCTGGCTGCCACCCTCTGTGTCTGCCAGGTGTCTAGGGGCGTACACACACAGGGCCTGGCCTCCAAGCCACCTCTCCACCCATCAGGCTGCTTTGTGGGTTGTGGTCTGGGAAACATTGGGATCTGATGTACTTGACTTGCTCTCTGGGAACCAATGGCCTGTCTTGATGGGAGCATCCTCTATAGAGTTCCGTAAGAGCTGCAGAGCTGCCTTCGTCCTGTGTGTGCCTTGGTGCCGGCTCTCCAACATGTTTTAATTTGGGGTGTTTTTTGTTTGTTTGTTTGTTTTTTGGGGGGAAGGAGTCTCGCTGTGTCACCAGGCTGGAGTGCAGTAGCACGATCTTGGCTCACTGCAATCTCAGACTCCCTGGTTTAAGAGATTCTCCTGCCTCAGCCTCCTAAGTAGCTGGGATTACAGGCATGTGTCACCATGCCCAGCTAATTTTTTGTACTTTAAGTAGAGATGGGATTTCACCATGCTGGCCAGGATGGTCTCGATCTCGTGACCTTGTGATCCGCCTGCCTTAGGCTCCCAAAGTGCTGGGATTACAGGCGTGAGCCACCGCGCCCGGCTTGGATGGCTTTTAATGACGCTGTATCATCCATTCCTAGACACATACACACACGGTGTATATATATACACACACCCATACGCACATACACATATGCATTCATGTATAGATATCCATACATATGCACATACATATATACATTTTATACATTTGTATCACTTGCTATTCTTTTTTTTCCCCCCTCTGAGGTGGAGTCTCGCTCTGTCGCCCAGGCTAGAATGCAATGGCGCGATCTCAGCTCACTGTAACCTCCACTCCCCAGGTTCAAGCAATTCTCCTGCCTCAGCCTCCTGAGTAGCTGAGATTACAGGCACTCGCCACCATGCCTGGCTGATTTTCGTATTTTTAGTAAAGACAGGGTTTCACCATGTTGGCCAGGCTGGTCTCAAACTCGTGATCTGCCCACCTCAGCCTCCCAAAGTGCTGGGATTGTAGGCGTGAGCCTATACCTAAAACTATGTTTTAATCATCTGCCTGTCACTGAAACCCACATGTGGCCCGGCACGTCCATAAAGGGCACTCTGTAAATGCTGATTCAGTCGAATGATTATTTTTCTCTAGACTCGAACTCGTCTAGCTGTAGTGTGGCCACAGTGAGCACAAGTTGTTTTCTCCTGCAGGATGGGCTGGTGAAGACCAACATGGAGAAGCTGACCTTCTATGCCCTCTCAGCTCCAGAAAAGCTTGATCGTATTGGCGCCTACCTCTCTGAGAGGCTCATCCGTGACGTGGGTCGCCATCGATATGGGTAAGTAGTTTGGAAGGGAGAGAGGGAGAATGTCAGGAACTATATTGTTAGGCTAAATATAGGGTCCTTTTAGGCCGGGCGCGGTGGCTCAAGCCTGTAATCCCAGCACTTTGGGAGGCCGAGACGGGCGGATCACGAGGTCAGGAGATCGAGACCATCCTGGCTAACACGGTGAAACCCCGTCTCTACTAAAAAATACAAAAAACTAGCCGGGCGAGGTGGCGGGCGCCTGTAGTCCCAGCTACTCGGGAGGCTGAGGCAGGAGAATGGCATAAACCCGGGAGGCGGAGCTTGCAGTGAGCTGAGATCCGGCCACTGTACTCCAGCCTGGGCGACAGAGCGAGACTCCGTCTCAAAAAAAAAAAAAAAAAAAAAAAAATATAGGGTCCTTTTAAGAAAATGATGGCCAGGCAGAGTGGCTCACACCTGTAATCCCAGCACTTCGGGAGGTCAACGTGGGAGGATCACTAAGTTCAAGACTAGCCTGGGCAACATAGCGAGATTCCATCTCTACAAAAAATTTAAAAATTAGCCAGGTGTGGTGGTGCACACCTGTAGTGCCAGCTACTTGGGAGGCTGAGGCAGAAGGATCACTTGAGCTCAGAAGGTCGAGGCTGCAGGGAACCATGATTGTGCCACTGCATTCCAACCTGGGTGACTCTCAGAGTAAGGCTTTGTCTCAAAAAAAGAAAAAAAAAAGAAATAGATTATCAAACAGACCAAGAAAACTGGGGACTGGGGCTAAGGAGTGTATCCCACGTGATCTTCCAAAGGCAGGTGATGCTGCTGCCGAGGTTTGGGAAGAAGAAGGTGTTGGCTTCCTACAGCACCTCTTCCAGCATCCATTCTCTCTTGTGTTTCCATACAGAAGCCCTCATACAGTCTGGGGCCTTAATAAAAATTGAGGCTATGATTGCACCGCCATCCTCATCCAACCTATCCTACCTTATCCCGCTTACTGTCCTGAAAACTAAGGAGGAGTCATCTACATTCTAATAAGAAGACAGAGTTAAGGGCAATTTGTCCATTAAAAATACACTTAGGTGAAATATTTATCAACCTTCTGAAAGAGAAGGGCTTTCTATGTGTAAAGAGAGAAGAACTCTTAAAGCAAGTGACTGATCAATAGACTTAACTGTTGAAAAATTTAAATATTTTGATGTCAATAAAGAAACACTCAGACCAGGCACGGTGGCTCACGCCTATAATCCCAGCACTTTGGGAGGCCGAGGGGGGAGGATCACTGAGTCCAGGAGTTCAAAACCAGCCTGGGCAACATACTGCCCATCTCTACAAAAAATAAACAAAAATGAGCTGGGCGTGGTGGTATGCACCTGTAGTCCCAGCTACTCGGAAAGCTGAGATGGGAGGATGGCTTGAGCCAGGAGGTCAAGGCTGCCGTGAGCTGTGTGTGCGCCACTGCACTTTAGCCTGGGCGACAGATAGAGACTCTGTCTCAAAAAATAAAAAAGAAAGAAAAGAAAAAAGAAACACTCAAAGTTTAAGAGACAAACAACAAAAAAGTATATTTGAAAATTAAGGCAAAGGATTCAAACTTATATATTAGTAGCTCATACCAAATAGTGGGTGGAGTGGAGAAACTGAGACACTAAGAGATTTGAGGCAAGGGCCACAGACAAGCGACTTACAGGAAAGGAGAGAGAGCTTGCCACACACGTGGGATGACATCCAACAGACTTGTGATCAAAGGTGCGTAATGAAATACTAAGATGCTAACTTATTAAATTCATCACAAAGGAAATATAATTACCAGTATTAAGCAATAGATGGCAAAATGGGAGGCATTTTCATTCTTTTCTAGAAAGAGTACAAATTGGTTGAAACTCTCTAGGAAGTAATTTTGAAATAATGTGTCAAGAGCTTTAAAAACACTTAGGCCCTTTGACTCAGTAATTCCATTTCTATTTGTCGATCCCAAATAATCTTTTTTTTTTTTTTTTTTTTTTTTTTTGAGACAAGGTCTTGCTGTGTCACCCAGACTGGAGTGCAGTGGCATGATCTTGGCTCACTGCAACCTCAGCCTCCTGGGCTCAAGCCATCCTCCCACCTCAGCCTCCCACATAGCTGGGACCACAGGCGAATGCTACCATGCCCGGCTCATTTTTGTATTTTTTGTAGAAATCGGGTTTTACCATGTTGCCCAGGCTGGTCTGGAACTCCCAGGCTCAAGCAATCCTCCCGCCTCAGCCTCCCAAAGTGTTGGGATTACAGGCATGAGCTACTGCGCCAGGTGCCAAGGAATCAATCTTAAATACAGTCTACCGTCACACACAGAGATGTTCGTTATCTTGTTATTCATAAAAATGAAAAAGTGGAAGTGAAGTGTCCAGCCGGAGGAGAATAGTTCAGTGAATCATGGTGTGTGTCATTTGATAAAATGTTATCTAGTCAATAAAATTGGTGTTTATAAAGATGCTTTCCATATAATTTGGAAAATGCTTTAAGTAAATGAAAACCAGAATCCATAATTATGTAGACAGTATCTGCAATCAAGTTAAAAAATCAACAACAACAACAACAAATCTAAATGGCTAGAAAATATAGTAAAAACGAACATACTGGCCAGGTGCAGTGGCTCATGCCTGTAATCCCAGCACTTTTGGAGGGCTGAGGTGGGTGGATCACTTGAGGTCAGGAATTCAAGACCAGCCTGGTCAATATGGTGAAACCTCATCTCTATCAAAAATACAAAAATTAGCTGGGTGTGGGGGCATGTACCTATAGTCCCAGCTACTCAGGAGGCTAAGATGGGATAATCGCTTGAACCCAGGAGGCAGAGTTTGCAGTGAGCTGAGATCACACCACTGCACTCCAGCCTGGGTGACAGAGCAAGCCCCTATCTCAACAACAGCAACAACAACAACAACAACAAAGAACGTACCAATATGTTAGGAGTATTCATTTTATGAACAGTGTGACTGGGGATTTTTGGTTTGTTTTGTTTTGTATCTATTTTTTCTACGTTTTTCCTAAATATTCTTTATGTGGATGTGTTACTTCTACAATAAAAAACATGAATTGCAGGGCACGTTGTGTTTGCTGCCCAGACATCATGCCACAATTCAGAGACTGAATGTCAGGAGAACGCTCAGATATTCCTGGTGGCGTTGCTCATGGGGCTGAGGGTTGGGTGGATTCAGGATTCAGGCTGCGGTTCTCAGTCTTGTTGGTTCCATTCTCCACTGAGTCTTTTTTTTTTTTTTTTTTTTTTTTTTGAGATGGAGTCTCACTCTGTCGCCCAGGCTGGAGTGCATTGGCGTGATCTCGGCTCACTGCAACCTCTGCCTCCTGGGTTCAAGCGATTCTCCTGCCTCAGCCTCCTGAATAGCTGGGACTACAGGTGCGTGCCACCATGCCCGGCTAATTTTTGTGTTTTTAGTAGAGACGGTGTTGCACCATGTTGGTTAGGCTGGTCTCGAACTCCTGACCTCGTGATCCACCTGCTTTAGCCTCCCGAAGTGCTGGGATTACAGATGCAAGCCACCACACCCGGCCTCCACGGAGTCTTTTATAGCCATCCTCTACTTTCATCGACTCTAGCCTTTCTCCTGGTCCAGGCTCTTCTCTTTTCATTCAGATGATGGCAGTAGCCTTGGACATAGTCTCCCTGCTCCCCATCCTGCTCTTGTCCTTCCGGGTTAATACTGCTATGTATGATCTTCAACACACAGACCCCAAGCTGTGCTTTCCTAGCTCTTTGAGAAAAAAATCCAGCATCCTCAGCTTGACTTCTGGGGTCTTCCACAACCTGCCTGTAACCCAGCCAAGCCCACCACCCCGCCGCACCTGCTGTAGACCCACTCCACATGGACTGGCTGACCACCCGGCTGGCTCTGTGGGTCTTTCTGGTGCTCTCCCTCACTTTGATCTCTTTGATGGGCCTCCCCCTGCAGCTGCCCATCAGCCCCACTGCCATCCAAGGCCCCTTCCTCCTGGCAGGAGAAGACAGAGCCAGTCTTGAACTACAGTGAAATGTGCATGGTGCTGATGGGGTGGAGAAGTCTAGAAAGCACAGGCCTCGCCAGCGAATCTTAAATCAAGCCACCCTTGGTGTAAAAAGCAGGATCCAAATCAATATGTTTCTGTAATCATTTTATATAATAAAATGAGGTTACATCCTGAATAAGAGCAAATCTACCATACATGCTGATTATATTAAGGGCCTTGACATATTGTAAATTATACTCAAGCAAGTAAAAATGACTTTATCCTAGGTTGAACCTAAAACTAATATGCTAGCTCTAACATTAAACACTTAATACTAATTTAACCGGCTCTCTCTTCAGTGATGGTTCTCTCAGTAAAAAATGTCCTAGAGCCAGCAGAGCCACTTAGAATCATTCTGCTGCCCTTACAACTGCAATTCAAATTTAGTACCATTCTGTTAAAAATAGCCATTGTAGCCTCTAAGTATTTAAAACCTGAAGGCCTCACTGAGGGCTTTGTTCATAAACATTTGGAGAAGAAAAATCTGTTAGATTTGATCTCTTATTCTGTCTCTCTTTGCCCTCCCCGTCTTTTTGTACCCAATGCCACATACATCATCATTATCTTCCTCATCACTGATGGCAGCTTTGGAAGAGTAAAATATTCTCATGCAGACAGGGTGAGAGGCTGTGTCTTCCTGCCGTGATGCAGGTGTCTGTATTTGGCGTTTGACCATACGGACATGAACCTTGGATGCTGGACCCAGGGGCAGAACCACCCTCATCTGCCCCACTGCCTCCCCACATTGTCACCCCATTTCAGTTGTGTGTGGACTCTGGCTCATAGGTGTTTAGCATAGGGATGGTGGTGGGCAGCCAAATGTGAACAGAGAGAGGATGAGATGTGAATTTCAAGGCATTGTTCATGGGCATGCAGTATGATGGGCAGTGATGTGCAGAGCAGCGAAAACCGAGCAGTCCTTCTATTTTCCCTTCTCTTTACATTTCCCTTCCAGTTCAACTCCAATGTCAGCACGTCCCCTAGAAACTAAGGGAGAGCAGGGGAGGGAACAGCAGTGCTGGGTAAGACTCACTCAGTCAACAGTGACCCCTGAGCACTGACAGATACAGAATGCCATATAAGACACCGTCAGTGCCTGGAGCTCTCACCCAGCCAGGACCAAGCCCTGGTGGATGGAGATGGCCACGCCAGAGGGTTGGGCTTCTCTAATCCGAGGACCCTGGCCCTGGAGCTGACCCAGTGGCACTCCTAAGAGATACACATTCACCAGGAGGACCCTGAACCTGGTTGGAGGATGGCTGACCTTGAGATAGGGATACCGCAGACCCTTACTAGATGAGGAGGGTCATCCCTCCCTTCCTTAGCTGAGGTCAGCCCTCTCTCCCTACTTCTGGACTCCTAAAACCCAGAAGGTTCTGTCTAGGAGTGGGCTGACCAAATGCACTCAAACCGCCTGGAACAAGAGGTTCTTTGTCCAGGCCACTGCTCTTGAGCAATTCTTGTGCAATGTCTGGCCCTACTAAAGCTCATCCTGCCTGCTGACCCTAATCCCTGACCCTGGATCTGCCTTTCCTCACCAACTAACCCTGGTTCCCAGACTTTACTCCCCACTCCTCCTTTCTTAGGCCAGTTCAGATTCTCAGACCTGTTTTGACTTTGGACCCCTTCAAGGACACCCACCCCAGATCAGATCTCTGCTGGTAGTAACCTTCTGACCTGGGGATCCCAGGTTCTGTTCCTTTTGAGTGTGTAACAGGTTAGACACACTCGAGAAGGTTACAATAAAATAGCACAAACACGGAGAGCATTGGACTCGGGGCTTCCAAGGTCCCATTGACTTCGAATTATCTAAGATGCTTTGAAAAGCTCCAGTTCATAATTATAAACATTCCATCCTTACTATTGGATCAGAGATGAGGAACAAAGGATCATGTGTTCAGAGAACTAGGCCTTGTACTCCTTTACTTTTCAGTTTCACTTCTACCATAATTTTCGCCTTCTACCAAAATGGAAATTTTCCACTTTCCACTGTTGGTAAGTAGCCAATTTATTTTTTTATTTTTTTATTTTTTTTCATAGCAGATGGTTTTTCCATATCAGGAATTTCTGGAATTTTTTGCAGGAAGAGGAAAAGCAGTAATCTAAGCCCTGGGGCTCGCGAGGCCTTGAGTTTCTTCTCTTGCCCAACCCCACCCCTTCCTTTACATCATTTAAACACCGTAATAATGGTGAAATGCCGCAGATCCCTTCATACAGAAGGATGCTGGGATGATTCATAAGGGAAGAGATTCCCAAGCTGACTGCCCTCATTTCCTACCCGCCATGCTTGGCTGCCTGAAGGTGTCCAGGTCTCTCTGCAGGGAAAGCCTGTCCCCTTTGGAAGGGCTCCAGCCCAGTCTGCTTCCCCAACCCTGTGCAGAATTCAGTCTACACAGTGGACCTGAAACATACTGGGACTGGGTCTGCAAGGCACGGCAGGTTTCCTGGATGGTGATTGTGATGGCCTCTGAAGGGCGAGGCTGCAGAGCCAGGAATGGCTGTCCTGGGAGCAAGGAGGAATGGTAGGCGTGGCTCCCGCTCACCAGAGGAGCTCAAAGAGCCAAGGCTGCCTTTGTATTTGAAAAACACTCTGTGGATAGAGCATGCCTTGATCCATTTGTGAGTAGACCCAGAAAACTATTCAATAATACTTTTATTTAATATCATTAAAGAATCATTTAATAATAGTTGACTCAGCTATTCTAGATAAAAGAAATAAACATTTGGAAAAGTGGAAAAGAACATTTCAGCATTTAAGGCTGTTTTATTTTCTGGTTGCTTGGTATAGAAGTTAGCTCAAGGGTACGTAAGAAGTAGCTGATGTCTTTTTAAAAATTTAGAAGTCATGACTGCTGTTAATTTTTTTTTTTTTAATGTTTGAATTTGCAAAGCTAGCTTAAGTATGAGGCAGTCTGACTGCAATATCTGAAACTGGGTAGCTGTCCCAGGAGGTATTGTGGAGCCTTGTGTTGTAGCCTTGAAACAGCTCCTGAAATTGTCCTATTGTCATTCTCCCTATGCTTTTTGTTCACTCAAACTTTGTTATTAAAAAAAAAAAAAAAAAAAAAAGACTAGCTAATCAAGAATTTTTAAATAGGCCAGGTGTGGTGGCTCACACCTGTAATCCCAGCACTTTGGGAGGCTGAGGCGGGAGGATCATCTGAGGTCAGGAGTTAAAGACCAGCCTGGCCAACATGGCTTTAAGTAAAATGATTACTCCCTTCTTTACGATAAATACAAAAATTAGCCAGGCATGGTGGTGTATGCCTGTAATCCCAGCTACTCAAAGGCTGAAGTGGGAGGATCACTTGAGCCTGAGAGGTCGAGGCTGCAGTGAGCCATGATTGAGCCACTGCACTCCAGCCTGGTGGACAGGGTGAGATCCTGTCTCAAAAATAAACAAATTAATTAATTAATTAAGAGAAAGTGATGTGAACAACATCAGCATCTGTTGATTATAAGACACGATTGCCCTCTGTGTCCTCTCTCTCTCCCTCTTCCTACCAGCTGGGAAGTGGAAACAACTGGAGACCCAGAGAGGAAAGCCATGTGTTGAAGATCTCTGAATGACCTCATGGAGCAGAGCCCACTGGCCCACTCCAGACTGATGTGAGAGAGAGGAAAAGCACTTCCATATTGCTAGAGCCACTGTCTTTTGAGTTTCTTTATACTCTAAATAGCACAGGCACCTAATAATCAGGTTTGGGAGTGCTTTAGAAACCGGATGGCACCAATAAAGGTGAATTCTGAGCAATCCAAAGCAAACCAAATGACTGGCCTCATTGGAAAGGGAAGCAAGAGCTAGAAATGTTTCCTATCCTGCTAAATGGGAGACCATTGCAAGGCTTCATGAACTCAGAGTTTGGGCTCATGTGCCCATTACAGGATGGTGATCCTTCTACTTGTAATGTCAAATCATGTGGAAAAAAAAGTACCTCCTGATACAAAGAAAATACAGGGGAGGTAAAGTAAGCAGAAAACTGTAAAGCCTACCTGGGGTGCCCAGGAATCAGGTTGATGTTCCCTAAGTCAAAATACAGTAGCAAAAGGCCTCTCCTGCAAGATCGCAGCAAAGCTGCCACCACAGGACTTTAAAATGTTAAAGGTGCCTGAAACTCTAAAGTCAGGTTCACCTGCTATAAATGTAATAAAGGATGAATTAAAAGATTCGTTCTTCTTTATGTCTTGACCCAAATCATATCCATCATTGCATGTTAGGCAGATATTTAAAAACAAAAAATTTCTTTTTTTTTGAGACGGAGTTTTGCTCTTGCTGCTTAGGCTGCAGTGCAATGGCGCAATCTCGGCTCACTGAAACCTCTGCCTCCCAGGTTCAAGCGATTCTCCTGCCTTAGCCTCCTAGGTAGCTGGGATTACAGGTGCCCACCACCATGCCTGGCTAATTTTTTTGTGTTTTTTGTAGAGATGGGGTCTCGCCATGTTGCCCAGGCTCTCTTGAACCCCTGGCTCAAGCAGTCTACCCACCTCAGCTTCCCAAAGTGTTGGGATTCCAGGTGTGAGCCACCATACCCTGACCACTTTCCCTCATTTTAATGGCAGTGTTTTAGTCATGTGGTCTCACCTCATAGCAAGAGAGACTGGGAAATAGAGTCCCAAGTGAACAGCCACATGCACAGCTAAAATTCTGAATTTCTAGGGAAAGGCAAAGGGACATATTTTAGGGGAGACATCTAGCATTCTGCCTGGGAAATTTAACTCCAAAAATGTAAAGATTTTAACCAGAATAATTTCTGAAAGGTTTGCAGCAGCTTCCTTGTTAGAAGTTCAAAACAAAACAAAACAAAAGCAAAAACAAAAAACAAAACCTCTCTTTCTTTAGAATGCAAATGCTTTGTAAGTGAAGGATGTATGTTTTATGATGTAGACATTACTAGTTATGTGACACTCTTGGAACAGATATGGAGTTTGAGCTTAGAGGTGCCATTCTCCTTCTCATTAGGAATTTGATTCTTGGCATTTTTCTTGGGATTTAGGAGAAGCATTGAAGAAGACGACTAAGATAATTGGGGGTTGTCCTGTGAAGGCTAGTTTGGGAGAGCTTGGGTATATTTAGCACAGAGGAGAGAACAGCAAGAATAACAAATGAGATTGTTATTTTCAGGGGTTGAGGAGCTGGAGGTAGGAGATGGCATGTCCCTCTTTTTTGCTTCTTCTGAGAGTAGAATTGTGAATAGAGAGTAGAGGATATTAGGCTTGAGGCTGACATTTTATTTCGTTACATTAGTCCATTCTCAGGCTGCTATAAAGAAATACCCAAGACTGGGTAATTTTTAAAGAGGTTTAATTGATACACACAGTTCTGGAGGGCTGGGGAGGCCTCAGGAAACTTACAATCATGGCAGAAGTCACCTCTTCACATGGCGGCAGGGGAGAGAATGAGAGCCGAGCGAAGAGGAAGCCCCTTATAAAACCATCAGATCTCATGAGAACACACTCACTATCACAAGAACAGTATGGGGAAAACCGCCCCCATGATTCAATTCTCTCCGCTTGGTGTCCCCCTCAACATGTGGGGATTACTACAATTCAAGGTGAGATTCAGGTGGGGACATGGAGCCAAACCATACTAGTTGTCAGTCATCTAGTGAGAGGACTTGGCTCTTTGCCATTGGATGTTGCGTATTCCTGGTTTCAGACGTTGTTCACTCAGTCTTTAGACTTCAGAGGAATTGTTTAAGTAGTTTAAAGACTGAGTTCACATAGGGAACATTCCTCATGAGAAAAAAGTTTATTCTGTGTCCATTTTGTCTGTCTTATTCCCTAGGTAGGGAGTATCATCCAAACATAGTAATGCTGCTAACCATATTGCTTGCATAGTACTTTATCATGGAACTTCTGAGGCTTCCAGACACAACACCTGCAAATTTTCTATTCCATAAAGCTGGTCCTCAGGCCTGTCTTAGATTCTTCATAAAGATCTTGACTTCTTCCCCACTCGAGCCATCTCTCTCCATCCTTGGAAACCTCATGGGACATCATGCATGATTTTCTTGTAGGATTTATTTTCCCTTTAAAGGAACATCTGTGTATTTATCTCAGCTCGTTAAGTTGAAGGACTGCCTTCTTCATCCTTATGCCCCCTGCACTGTCTAGGACAGAGCCTTTCCACAGTGGGCACTCAATAAACACTTCTTGACTTCGATTGGATAATTCCCCAACCTCACAGAGTTTAGACTTAGAGTTTGCTATTGGGAGCATCAATCTTGCTCTTTGTGTTGACTCATGAAATGCTCTATCTCATCTGTCCTCCTGTTCTTAATCTGTAAAATGAGGGGCTGGATGAGTTGGTCCCTAGGCTTCCTTCTAGCCCTGATTCATTCTGACTCAGTTCTGGGCTGGAGCAGACACTTGTTGGAAAGGCTATCCAGACGTTGGCAGCCTGTGGGGGAGCCTCATAACCCGGATGCTGCATTGCCCAGGTCACTGCACTGACACCTTTCATGCCCCGGTCGGGCCATGGGGTGGCAGGGCCACAGCCGGTGACGGCGTGTGCTGCCCTTCCCAGGTACGTGTGCATTGCCATGGAGGCTTTGGACCAGCTGCTCATGGCCTGCCACTGCCAGAGCATCAACCTCTTCGTGGAGAGCTTCCTCAAGATGGTGGCCAAGCTACTGGAGTCGGAGAAGCCCAACCTGCAGATCCTCGGCACCAACTCGGTAAGGAGCGGCCCAGGGGGCTCCAGGTCTCCCAGCTGCATCCTGGGGATTGGCAGGGGAGAGGGAGACCTTGGGGTCGTCACTGTCATGTTCTGTTTCTATTTGGTTCCCAACCCTAAGTGTGACACACTGCTTGTTTTAGGGTCTCCCTTTGTGTGAATAAAGGGCCCTTTCATTTTTTAATTTAAACAAGTATATAGTTTATATAGATATAAAATAAAATAATTTTTAAAAATAAAATTCACCACTTTCAAGCATCCTATTTTAAACCCTGTGGTGGCCGGGCGCAGTGGCTCACACCTGTAATACCAGCACTTTGGGAGGCCAAGGCAGGTGGATCACTTGAGGTAAGGAGTTTGAGACCAGCCTGACCAACATGGCAAAACCCCCATCTCTACTAAAAATACAAAAAAAAAAAAAATTAGCCGGGTGTCATGGTGCACACCTGTAATCCGATCCCAGCTACTTGGGAGGCTGAGGCAGGAAAATCACTTGAACCCAGGAAGCAGAGACTGCAGTGAGTCGAGATCGCGCCACTGCCCTCCAACCTGGGCAACAGAGACTCCATCTCAAAAAACAAACAAACAACAACAACAACAACAACAAAAATGTGGTTTTAGTGTATTCACAAAGTTGTGCAACCATTATCTCCATCTAATGTGTTTAGCGCTAGATTGATGATCTCCAAACTTTTTACTAATAGAATTTTTTCCCCTCAAATAATTTTAAGTGGGGCCCCAAATGGATATAAAAATCGATGGAAACAGAGGCTTTCTTTGGAGGGCAGGAAGAGCCCAGGGCCCCCACCACTCAGCACTCTATGGGGGCATATCTTGAAAGCTATCCAGGTTATGCCTCTTTCAAAGATAGAGCAAAGTGATGTCCCCAGGACAAAGGTACCAGATCAGTGGAAAGACCACGGGGAAGCAGGACACAGGGCTTCTGGCTTAGTTTTGCCCTTTCCTCACTGTGAAGCGTCGAGCAGGTTACCTTTTATAGGCCTCAGTCTTTTCATCAGTACCATGAGCAGGTTCAGCTTGGTCTCTGTTAGTCCTCCAAGCTAATGCTGGTCTCAGTGGAGGTGGCTGCGGTCGTGGGAGAGTATGATATTGTTAGAGAAGAGCTATCAGATATGTCAGAAACTCCCTGCTTCATGTGTGCATTTAAACATACTCCCACACCCTGGTTGTCTTTAATATCTTGCCATCTTTCCCATTCCTTCCCCTTCAGGACATACTTTAAGCTCCAGGTCTTCATGCAGCTTAGATATGACTATTTTACAGATCTTAAGTGAAGCCTTTATCTATCTGCAGATATCACAAAAGTTTAAGGTTTGCCCCTTAGCCTCCCAACCTGAATTCTTATTTTTTTATTTTATTTTATTTTTTTAGACTGAGCCTCTTTCTGTCACCCAGGCTGGAGTGCAGTGGCATGATCTTGGCTCACTGCAACCTCCACCTCCTGGGTTCAAGTGATTCTCTTGCTTCAGCCTCCTGAATAGCTGGGATTACAGGCATACGCCACCACACCTGGCTAATACCTGTGTTTTTACAAGAGACAGAGTTTCGCCATGTTGTCCAGGCTGGTCTCAAACTCCTGGGCTCAAGTGATTCACCCACCTCAGCCTCCCAAAGTGCTGGGATTACAGGCGTGAGCCAGCGCGCCCTGCCCCCAACCTGAATTTTTATGGCATGGGTCAGAGCTGCTTTCCTGTTCTATATAAGTTGATTCAACCAGAAGAGAGTCTTCCAGCTTTCCTTCCAAGGACCAAGAGTGGCAACCTATACAGATTCCCTTCTCTTTCCTCTCCCTGGGAGCCAGCTGCCTTCGACACATTACACATATTATAGCTAAGGGGAAAGTCCTTCGTCAAGTTGCCCTGGCAACGGCTTCAGATACTGTTTTAGTTGTCCTGTTTAAGATAACTCCAGAGAACATCTGAATGGAAAATGAACCAGCCACCATGCATCTGTGGGGGCCACTGGAAGCAGGTGGCCGCCAGCTCTAGCTTCGCCCACAGGAAATCCTAGCCCAGGGTAGGTGTTTTGTCGGCTACGGCCTGGAAAATTCAGTGTCCTGCGAATTCCCCATCGCAGTGAATCATCGCATCAGCCAGAGCAAGTTGACTAATGATTGCTGTACTGCAGATGATGATGATGATATAAGGACAAGCTCTTGTCAGTGAGTTAAGTCAAATATTTGCAGTAGCTCCAGAGTGCAACTTGGAAGGCAGCCTTTTCTCTTGCTGTCCCTGTCTGATGCTCTTTCCGGCTCTCCGAGCCCAGACCTTCTTGAACCTTCCTGAGAAGAGTGTTCTTTTGCTCCTCATCATTTTAGACCTGCCAGCATGCTAGTGCGTGACATTATCTTAGAGTCTAGCCCAGGAGTTCCAAACAGGTCTTCACAGGGATTCAGGGCTTTGTGGGGGGAAAGGGGGAACTGAGGGAGGAGGAATAGAGTCTCTAGGCCCTTTACTGCTACTTCATCCAGTAGCCACCTCTGGGGTTTTTTTTGTTTGTTTGTGTTTTGTTTTACTGAGGCAGAGCCTCGCTCTGTCACCCAGGCTGGAGTGCACTGGCGTGACCTCGGCTCACTGCAACCTCTACCTGTGAAGTTCAAGTGATTCTCCTACTTCAGCCTCTCCAGTAGCTAGGATTAGCTGGCCAAATGCCCAGCTAATTTTCTTTTTCTTTTCTGAGACAGAGTCTCGCTCTGTTGCCCAGGCTGGAGTGCACTGGCATGACCTCAGCTCACTGAAACCTCTACCTCCAAGGTTCAAGTGATTCTCCTACTTCAGCCTCTCCAGTAGCTAGGATTAGCTGGCCACATGCCCAGCTAATTTGCTTTTTCTTTTCTGAGATGGAGTCTTGCTCTGTTGCCCAGGCTGGAATGCAGTGGCACGATCTCGGCTCACTGCAACCTCCACCTCCTGGATTCAAGTGATTCTCCTGCCAAAGCCTTCCAAGTAGCTGGAGCTACAGGCACCGGCCACCATGCCCAACTAATTTTTAGTAGAGATAGGGTTTCACCATGTTGGCCAGGCTGGTCTCAAACTCCTGATGTCAAGTGATCCGCCCGCCTCAGCCTCCCAAAATGCTGGGATTACAGGCGTGAGCTACAGCATCTGGCTCCAGTTAATGTTTGTATTTTTGGTAGAGACAGGGTTTTGCTGTGTTGGCCAGGCTGGTCTCAAACTCCTGACCTCAAGTGATCCACCTGCCTTGGCCTCCCAAAGTGCTGAGATTACAGGTGTGAGCTACCACGCCCAGACCTTTTCATTGTTTGTATGGAAGTTTGCAGCATTTTATTTGGATAAAAGGTTTTGCTGCCAGGAAATCAAAAGAAAGGGAAGGAGAGAAAGAAGGAGAAAAGGAAAAGAAAGCAAAATGAATCAAGCTCATCTAACCCCTAATTTTGTTGGATTTCTCAGTGTAGAGATGGGATCCCAAGAAGTGAGATGGTTTGTCTGTGCTCACACAGCTAGAGTGCTGGCTTTAGACAGTGATTCTTTTGGCCCCTGTGCATGTATTAATATTCTCCCTAGAATCTGAGGGGTGGCAAGGTCAAAAGCCCCTCACTGGGCCCTAGATTCCAAAGCGTGGCACCCAGCCTCTGTGCAGATGCCCCCCATGACCAGACTTAGTCTAGCACAAGGCAGCCCCTGGCCTTGTGGGTGAGAAGCCAAGAAAAAAACTTAACCTGAGCCCACTCTTCCTCCCTGTAGCTTTTCCCTCAGACCTGGTTTTGCTCCCTGAATCGGCATAGCACAAATCTCCCCTCTGTAGAGTGTCTCTTCGGAAACCATATGCCCTTCAAGGTCCCCAACTCAGATCAATGAGCTTTGGAAACCTACCGATTCCCAGGGCTCAACCAGACCCGCATCTCTGGAGAGGAGACCTGGGAGTCTGTATATTTTTGCTTCCCATATGATGCCATTTAGGTCTGGGAACCACTGACCCATTCTAGTCTTAATCCTGTGTAGGATTCCTTCCCTCCTTTCCTTCTTTTATTCTTTCTTCTCTCCCTCTCCATGTCCCTCCCTTGCTTCCCTCATCCCAGGTAGATATTCATACAGCTTGTGCTTGATCACCCCAAGGATGAAGTTGTCCAGAGACTTGTCACAAAATCCAAATTTGCTAATACCACTTCTGTACATTACATCCAGTAAAGTACAATTTAAAAAATGTAATTGATGCTTTTTTTTTTTTTTTTTTTGAGACAGGGTCTCCCTCTGTTGCCCAGTCTGGAGTGCAGTGGTGTGATCTTGGCTCGCTGCAACCTCCGCCTCCTGGGTTCAAGCGATTCTCCTGCCTCAGCCTCCCAAGTAGCTGGGATTACAGGCACCTGCCACCATGCCCGGCTAATTTTTGTATTTTTAGTAGAGACGGGGTTTCACCATGTTGGCCAGGCTCTTCTCAAACTCCTGACCTCAAGTGATCCACCTGCCTCTGCCTCCCAAAGTGCTGGGATTACAGGTGTGAGCCACCGTGCCCAGCGAAAATTTAAATGATGCTTTCCAGCCCTTAATGAGAATACTAGGGCTTTGGATCATGATGAGGGACTGGAAAAGCCAGGAGAAGGTGGGGAGGCAGGGCCAGCTAAGCTCCTTACTCGCTGGGAATTCACTTCTGCACACCTGCCTCATTGCATGATGGGTGCAGATTCATGTCTTGGGGACAGTGTTAATCACTACATGTCCTGACTTTTTAAGGGCACTTACTAATGATAAACTAAAAATATTAAATCTGATGATGCCGAGATCCTCTACATAAACAATCTAATATATTAGCCTAGTGTATACAAATGGTAAAATATTATGAAGATTCATAGATTGAAAGTTTATACTTTCACTTCTATCTCACACCACACACAAAAATTAACTCAAAATAGATCAAAGCCTTAAATGTAAGAGCTAAAACTATAAGACTCTTAGAAGAAACTATAGGGATAAGTCTTTATGGTCTTGGACTTGGCAATGGATTCTTAGATATGATATCAAAAGCAAAAGCAACTATAGAAACAACATAGATAAATTGGACTTCATCAAAATTTAAAACTTTGTCTGGGCACAGTGGCTTACACTTATAATCCCAGCACTTTGGGAGGCCAGGATGGGTGGATCACTTGAGGTCAAGAGTTCCAGACCAGCCTGGCCAACATTATGAAACGCCATCTCTACTAAAAATACAAAATTCAGCTGAGGTGTGGTGGTGCATGCCTATAATCCCAGCTACTTGGGAGGCTGAGGTGAGAGAATTGCTTGAACCGAGGAGACAAAGGTTGCAGTGAGCCAAGATCACTCCACTGCACTCCAGCCTGGATGACAAAGTGAGACTTTTTCTCAAAAAAAAGAAATTAAAACTTATATGCACCAGGCCGGGCGCGGTGGCTCAAGCCTGTAATCCCAGCACTTTGGGAGGCCGAGACGGGCGGATCACGAGGTCAGGAGATCGAGACCATCCTGGCTAACACGGTGAAACCCCGTCTCTACTAAAAATACAAAAAACTAGCCGGGCGAGGTGGCGGGCGCCTGTAGTCCCAGCTACTCGGGAGGCTGAGGCAGGAGAATGGCGGGAACCCGGGAGGCGGAGCTTGCAGTGAGCTGAGATCCGGCCACTGCACTCCAGCCCGGGCGACAGAGCGAGACTCCGTCTCAAAAAAAAAAAAAAAAAAAAAAAAAAACTTATATGCACCAAAGGACACAATCAAGACAGTAAAAAGATAACCCACAGAATGGGAGAAAATATTTACCAATCATATATTTAATAAGGGTTCAATAACCAGAATATACAAATAATTATTAAGACTTAACAACAACAACAACAGAACAATTAAAAATGGACAAAGAACTCTCATAGACATTTTCCCAAAAAAAGATATACAAATGGCAAGAAGCACATGAAAAGATGCTTAACATCACTAATCATTAAGGAAATACAAATCAAAACCACAACAAGACACCACTTCACACCCACTAAGATGGCGATTAAAAACACAGTCCCACACACAAAAGATGGCAAATGTTGGCAAGGATGTGTGGAAACCGGAACCCTCATGCATTGCTGGTGGAAATGTAAAATGGTGCAGCACCTATGGAAAATAGTTTGGTGCTTCCTCAAAAAGTTAAACATATGGAATTATATGGCCCAGCAATTCCACCAGGTATATACCCAAAATAATTAACAACAGGTTCTCAAACAAATAGTTGTACACAATTGTTCATAGCAACAGTATTCACAAGAGCTGAAAGGTAGAAACAACCAAAAGGTCACATATTTATCATCCCACTTACATGAGATATTCAGTTAGGTAAATCCGTAGAGACAGGAAGTAGACGTGTGTTTGCCAGGTGAAGGGGGAGAGAGGAATGGAGAGGGACTGCTGAATGGATATAGGATTTCCTTTTGGGTTGAGGAAAATGTTTTGGTTGCAACATTGTGAATGACTTAAATGCCGCTGAATTGGGTGCTTTAAAATGGCTAATTTTATGATATGTGAATTTTACCTCAATTTTTAAAATGTTGGACTCTGAGTAACCCAGAGTCAATGGCACACATGCATTTATGCTTTTACTGTGCCACAACCTCAAACCAAGCCCACTCGGAGGCTGGTGCAAAGCGAGTCACCCAGCAGGTGAGGGGGAGGGCGGCTCCCCTGCAGCAGGCCAGGGTTATGGGGATCCTGGAGACGTCCCTCCTTGTGACTCAGGTTGTGCAGCACCCTGTTCCCCCTACCCTAATGCCCCCACCTCAGAAAACCACACGGCCTGTGGGTTGGGGCCTCTACGCATATGTGCATTAGGAGTTTACTGGGCTTTCAAGCAGCCTCCTCTCATGTCCTCCAAGTGGTCCTTACAAACCTTCCATTTCCCCCTAAACTCCCCTCCCAAATCAGCTTCTTCAGTCTCAAATTGCCTTTGCCTTCTTCTCCCACTCAGGAAATGGGGGCTGTCCCAGGGCGCTTCTTCCACTTCCTATGCCCATCTTGTTCCTCTCCAAAGGGTCCCCAGCCCCTCCGGAGCCTCCCTGGATCCATTCTTTCTGCCCCCTCCCCATCTCCACTCTTTGCCTTGCTTTGATTCCTTCCCTCAATCTAAACACAAGTTCAAGTCTCTTGCAGCGTAGTAATAAATTAAATTAATAAACAAGAGAAAAACAAAAAAAATTACATTCTCCTGCATAACTACAAAATGCCATTAGCTTGCCTGACAAAATCAACCATCATTCCTGATCTTATTTTAATATGTCGTCCAAATCCAGATTTCCCTAATTGTCCCCCGTTGTCTACATTGCTATCCTTTTTCAAATCAGAACTTAGTAAAGACTATTTCTTTGTTTTCTACGTCCCTTACCTCTCTTAGCAGCTTCCCAACCTCTCTCTGCCCCTCTTTTATTCGTGACGTTGACGTTTTGGAGGGCAGGTCAGTTGCTTTGTAGAATGCTCCCCATTCTGGATTTGTCCGGTTCTTTGCTGTGGTGCCACTTATCTGACTCTCCTGTCTCTTGTATTTCCTGCAAACTGGAATTAGATCTGAAGGTTTGATTGGATGCAGGTAACTACTTTTGGCTATAATACTTCATGGGGGTTTTG
This sequence comes from Theropithecus gelada, assembly GCF_003255815.1. Lineage (NCBI taxonomy): Eukaryota > Metazoa > Chordata > Mammalia > Primates > Cercopithecidae > Theropithecus > Theropithecus gelada. Next base: position 45,455,045 of record NC_037681.1, read on the forward strand.
GGTTGCTATACCGGGTATCACAGCAGGAGGCACAAATGTCTGTGTCCCACCTTTACAGATGCCCAGTGTGATCCCGGTCTAGGGTGTGGGAGCCACCCCTCTCCACTGTAAAATTACATTTTTATCTTTGCAATTAGAATCTGTGGAAACCATGAAAATAACCCACTCCCCACCCACCTTGCCCCTCATGTTTTTATCTTTTGGTGGCATTTCTCCCTGGGGTTGCACCCATTTCTCCCTGAATTCACGCCCATTTCTCCCTGGGATCGCGCCCATTTCTCCCTGGGGATCGCGCCCGTTTCTCCCTGGGATCGCGCCCGTTTCTCCCTGGGATCGCGCCCGTTTCTCCCTGGGGATCGCACCCATTCCTCCCTGGGATTGCGCCCATTTCTCCCTGGGATCACACCCATTCCTCCCTGGGATCGCGCCCACCTCTCCCTGGGATCGCGCCCATTCCTCCCTGGGATCGCGCCCACCTCTCCCTGGGATCGCGCCCATTCCTCCCTGGGGATCGCACCCATTCCTCCCTGGGGATCGCACCCATTCCTCCCTGGGGATCGCGCCCGTTTCTCCCTGGGATCGCACCTATTCCTCCCTGGGATCGCGCCCATTGCTCCCTGGGGATCGTGCCCATTTCTCCCTGGGATTGTGCCCATTTCTCCCTGGGGATTGCGCCCGTTTCTCCCTGGGATCGTGCCCATTCCTCCCTGGGATCGCACCCATTCCTCCCTGGGATCATGCCCATTTCTCCCTGGGATCGTGCCCATTTCTCCCTGGGGATTGCGCCCGTTTCTCCCTGGGATCGCACCCATTTCTCCCTGTGGATCTCACCCATTTCTCCCTGGGATCTCACCCTTCTTCACACTCCCTGGGCTTCTTCAGGCCTGTCACTCCAACTGTTCCCACTGGACTTGCCCTGCTTAGTTTCTGTGGTAGGCTGAATGATGCCCCCACCCCACTGCTTAGTTTCTGTGGTAGGCTGAATGATGCCCCCACCCCACCGTTGCCTATGTCCTAATCCCTGGAACCTGTGAATGCCACCTTATATGACAAAAGGGACTTCGCAGATGTGATCAATTTAAGAATCTTGAGCTGGGGGAGATTATCCTGGATAATCCAGGTGTGCCTGATGTAATCTCAAGGGTCATTATAAGAGGGACACAGGAGGATCAGAGTTGGACAGAAGGGGACGTGATGATGGAAGCGGAGGGACAGAGACAAAGAGATCTGAAGATGCCCTGCTGCTGGCTTTGAAGATGGAGAAGGGGGCACAAGCCAAAGGATGTAGGTGGCTTCTGGAAGCTGGAAAGCCTGAGAAAATGGATGCTCCCTGGAGCCCCCAGAAGGAATGCAGCCATGCAGACCTATTGTAGACTTCTGAGCTCCAGAACTCAGATAATAAGTGTGTGCTGTTTTAAGTCACTAAATTGTGGTAACTTGTTACAGCAGCCACAGGAAGCCAAGACAGTGTCCTTCAAATAATTCTCTTTTTCCTCATCCCCCTGAGTGTCTGTGGTCTCCAAGGCTCTGTGCTCTACCCTCTTCTTGCTGGATATACTGCTCCTGAACAATTTCATCAACTCTTGTGGTTTTAACTGTCATCTGTGGACTAGATATGCCCCAATCTTCAGCACTTTGGTTCAAAACTCAGCACTGCTGGAGACCAGCAGGCCGGAGGTGGGTTCTGTGAAGTCAGGTGAGGTCAGAACTGCAAGGCCAGTGGAATGGCCCAAGGCATGGGCTCAGCCCCAGCTAGGGACAGGCTCTGAGAGCAGAGGCAGCAGCTGGTGCTCCCCAAGGTCTGTGTTTCCTGAGTGCAGGCCTTGGAGTCCAGCAGATGGGGCTACCCAGGGCCAGCAGGGATGGTGTCCTGGGGCCAGCAAGGACTAGACTTTCCCAGGAGTCCTTCAAACCACAGCCAGTTTTGCAAAGAGTCTTGAAGGAGGGACTGTGTAATGTGGATGGACAGGAGAGTATGTCATAGATCTGGGGAGTTACTATGCTTTGGCTGGTAGTCAGGAGGTTGGCAGGACATGATCAAGTTAAGATGGGATAGACTGTGCCTCTGGCTACAGTGAAAACTGCCCCAGGGAATTGCTATAAACAAGGGCAGTGGCAAGAAAGGGACAGGCAATGGTAAACTCAAAACCACGTTTTGATTTGCTTTCCAGCTAGGACTTATCTTAAATTTGGGCAACGTTTTTTGGTGCTGATTTTTCTACCCAGATTAAGTCTAGTGAAGCAGAGAAGCAGTTCTCCTTTCTCTTTGTGTAGGTAAATGCAGCAAAAAGACCTTCAGTCCTTGAGCTGTGAGAGAGTTGGGTTTTATATATGCCCCGTATTTTTAACTATAGTTCTGTCACTGACAGCAGGAAGTTGGTTGGTTCAGAAGGCCCACCTATGGAAGAGGGAATGGCTATGTTCTGTTTGGAGAGACTTGGCCTGTGATAAGACCAGGGGAGAGCTATTCCTGCAAGGCCAGTCTTTGGAGCTTTCGCTCTCTATTGACCCTTAGTAACCCTCAGTTTTCACACCATTTTACCTCCTGGCTGCCTGTACCACAGGGTGGGTGATCACTCCAGCAAGCTTGGCGTCCTTTGTTGTATATGAAGAGCTGAAACTTTGATCTTGAAAGGGTGGCCCTAGCAGTGCCCCTGGCCTTTGAAATGTCACATGTTCAAAATCTTCAGTTTGTTGCTATGGCGACTTTCCTCATCATTGCTGTATCTTAAAACAAACAAACAAAAAACCATGATCTTTCAGGATCTCATGCATTAGAACTCACATTTTAATAAAAGTCATCTGTAAAGTATGAATTCACAATTGTAGGGGTGAAACATTTAGGAAGTTCTCGCTGTAGTATGCATTTAAAGAAATAGTGACCAGTCACGCAGGTAAACGAGCCCAGTGGAAACTCATGGAGTGTTGATGACGGGCCAAAAATGCACTGGGGGAGAAAATGAAGAGGCAGTGCGTAACTGTGACAGGCGAGGCAGGTAGAGTTCTGGTCAAACCAAGCCTACAAGGCAGGTGCTTGGGTTACCCCTACTTGATAGGGAAACTGAGGCACAGGGAGCTTCAAGTAAGCTGGGACAAGTAAGCTTGTCCCAGATCACCCTACTAATAATTAGGATTCAAATATGTGGTCTGGCTCCAAACCCCTTCCTGTAGTCATAACACTACACTGCCTGTTTAAGAGGGAAAAGGCCTTACTCACTCTAAAACCTAAGAGTCCCAACCTCATCTCAGCCAGACACTGGCACATTCTGAGGTGGACTTCTGCAATAGGTGTGGTCCTTTGACCAGGGTCCCCGGGAAAAACCCCATCAGACCCTCTGAATCACTGTCACCAAAATTTCCAGCTTAGCCCTCTCATGTCAACCCCTGGAAGATTCAGGAGCCACATAGGGAGCTGCCCCTACAGGGACCCATGACCAGCGCTCCTAGCTGGGCTGCTGGGACTGTGCTTTCATACTTCCAGCCTCAGGGAAGGGAAGCGCCTCCCCACAAGCTATCACACCAAGGGATCCTAAGGAGGCTCAAGATCCTGGTACCAAAAAGGTGCTTTTTTTCTTAGATAGCCCTGTTGCACACACCTTCTCCATGGGAGATCAGGGACTGGCATTAAGTGCAGTCTCACTAGACTATCTAACAGAGCAAGAGTCCTGGCAGCCCGAGGGAATGGAATGGTCAACAGCCCGAGACTCAAGGCTACAGCCTCCTAGGCAGTCCTGGGCCCCGGAGGGCAAACTGTGCTCCAGAGATGGAGCCATGCTACCCTTGGTTCAAGCCCGAACCACCCCAGTTCTCCCCTTCAAAGGAAGTGGCTGTCCATCCATCCAGCCTTGACGGACCTCCATGACCAAGAACATACTTCCCTAGCTTTTCTCAAGGTTCTGCGAGAGCTTTCTTCCCCCCACCCTGCCTCAGAACATTTCTATAGCTGTGGGATGAGTTTACCCTGGGCCAAGTACATGTGACCTGTAGACCCCCTGCCCTAGAACAGGGGGAGCGGGCACTTAAGGATGCAGATACCTGGCCGGGCGCAGTGGCTCACGCCTGTAATCCCAGCACTTTGGGAAGCCAAGGTGGGTGGATCACTTGAGCCCAGGAATATGAGACCAGCCTGGGCAACACTGAAACCCCATCTGTACAAAATAAAAAATTAGCCAGGCATTGTGGCACACACCTGTAGTTCCAGCTACTCGGGAGGCAGAGGTGGGAGAATAGCCTGAGCCCAGAAAGTCAAGCCTGCAGAGAGCCGTGATCACGCCTCTGCACTCCAGCCTGGGTGGCAGGAGTGAGATACTGTCTCAAAAAAAATAAAATAAAATAAAATAAGATGCAGATACTTAAGCCCTACCCCTAGAGAGTCTGTTCAGTAGGATAGCAGTAGGCTGGAGTGGCTCAGAAATCTGTATTTTAAACAACCTCCCTAGGTAGTTCTGATACACATTAAAATGTAAAGAGCTAAGATCATGGGACCCAGTGTGAGAATTCCCAAGCCTGAGGCTCAGCTCCACCTGTCACAAGTGGGCTGAGCTGAAATAATTCACTTGCTCCCTTAATAAGCCTCAGTTTTTTCATCTCTCTAATGGGAGCAACACATGTTCTGCTAAACTCACAAGACTGCTGAAAATCGTATCAGATAAAGGATGTTGTGATCAGCTGGAAAATGATGCATCAATAGATGGCTCCATCTTAATCCCTGGAACCTCTGCATGTGACCTTATATGGAAACAGGGTCTTAGCAGCTGTGATTAAATTAAGGACTATCTTAATTTGAGATTGGGAGATTATCGTGGATTTTCCAGGTGGGTCTAAATGCAATCACAAGCATTTTATTAGAGAGAAGCAGAGGGAGATTTGACACACAGGGGATAAGACGGTCAAGACTGAGGCAGAGACAACACAGTTACAGACAGTTAACACCGATATGTTAAGCAATGAGTGCCACAGAAATATTTACTGTTGTTATTACTTAGACTGTAGGTGTTAACTGGGCCTGGCCTGGCCATTCCTGATGAAAACTCCTATGTCTATGAATAGCCTCTTCTAGAACTCGGGCTTTGTGATGTCTTTTAGATATTCTGAAGGCTTCCAACAGAACAAGGCATGGGTTAAATGAAAGCAAATAAGCTTTACTACACCATATCTGAAATTTGTTTTTCTGATCAAGTGGGATGGGAAAGAACAGTGGGTGGAGTCCCGGGCATGTTAAGAATGGCGTGTTGTTTTTTAAGTGGTGAGTGGAATGTATTTGTTCATTGCCCCAGCAAACACTGCTATTCAATGATTGTGTGGTGTTGAATCCTGTAGGGTCATAAAAAGTCTAAGCCTCTTAGAATAAGAACCTTACTAATAATATGCCTTGAGTTCACACAGTTCCTGTTACTCCAGGAGCTCAGGGAGCTTTTCTGAATCTTCTTTACTTTATTCATGTTCCTAGGAGGTGATAGATACATTTTAAAGAAAAGAAAACAGGCCAGGTGCTGTGGCTCACGCCTGTAATCCCAGCACTTTGGGAGGCCGAGGCAGGCAGATTGCTTGAGACCAAGAGTTCAAGACCAGCCTGGCCAACATGGCAAAACACCATCTACTAAAAATACAAAAATTAGCCAGGAGTGGTGGTGGGTGCCTGTAATCCTAGCTTTTGGGAGGCTGAGGCACAGGTTACTTGAACCTGGGAGGCAGAGGTTGTAGCGAGCCAAGATGGTGCCACTGTACTCCCTCCTGGGCAACAGGGCGAGACTATTTCAAAAAAAAAGAAAAAAAAATTTTTTTTTTTAAGACTCAAAACTAATATGTCAGGGAAGAAGAGCACCGAAGAACACACATCCAGGGACTCACGGAGCCGCAGAAGGAGAGAACAAGGGAGTTTTCCAGTGAGGTTAGCAGCTATGGCTGACCCGCTTGGGACAGATTCAGGAGAAACTGCTGACCTGGTCTGGAATGAGGCCTTCTGTGGTTTTAGGAAAGGGAGTCCCACTTACGTTTTCTACCTCGCACCACCTCAGGGGTAACTGCAGAACTTTCATTTTTAAAAAAATTGATTTTAATGTCAATTCTGACCTTACAGCCAGGGATAATGATTGAAATATTTAACAGCATAGACAGCAGGGATAATGAGGACAGATGCTGGCCGTGAGCAGCTGTGTGGCCTGACTGGCCTCAGTCCTATGGCGCCACGGCTCCCTGAGAAAGAGGAGAGTCAAAGTTGAACGTGGAGGGGTCTTGGTGTCCCAGTTCCACCAGGATCAGGAATGGGTTCCCAGGGGCATGGGTGTGGGGAGGGGAGAGGAGGAGAGAAGGCGGGACTGCCCGTCAGCCCCTGCCTGCGGCTCCCAGGCGTGGCTTCCCAGGTGTAGGCCTCAGACTGGCCCACTGAGATTCCCGGGCCTCTTCCAGGACAGAGTCAGCATGTCTGGGGGGGGGTTGGGGGGGGCAGAAACCAGTGTGGTCAGCAGTGCCCCATGGCTCTGCTGTCTGGCAGTGTTTGAAAAGCCGAGTCCTCCCACCTCCAGCCCCACCCTACCTATCCCCCACCCTCTTAATAAAACAATACTAAGGTGCCTGTTGCCCACTTTCTCATCCACCTCTTGTTCTTCCCTAACAATATCATCCCCCCTCCCCAGCAGCAATGTTCCTGTGCCATCTGGCCTGAGGCTGGAGGAAGCAGAAGGCGGCAATAAAAACTGGAGAAAGTTTGTACCCTTTGACCAACGTCTCCCTATTTCCACTACCCCTAGGCCCTGGCAATCTCCCTTCTACTCTGCTTCTGTGAACTTGACATTTTATTTTATTTTATATTTAATTTTAATTTAATTTTATTTTGAGATGGAGTCTTGCTCTGTCGCCTGGGCTAGAGTGCAGTGGTGTAATCTTGGCTTACTACAACCTCTGCCTCCTGGGTTCAAGCAATTCTCCTGCCTCAGCCTCCCAAGTAACTGGGATTACAGGCGCCCACCACCACGCCTGACAAATTTTTTGTATTTTTAGTAGAGACGGGGTTTCACCATGTTGGCCAGGCTGGTCTCAAACTCCTGACCTCAAGTGATCTGCCTGCCTCGGCCTCCCAAAGTGCTGGGATTACAGGCGTGAGTCACTGCGCCTGGCTGAGATTAACCATTTTAGATTCCACATATGAGTGAGATTAGGCACTGTTTCTCTTTCTGTGTCTGATTTGTTTTACCGAGCATAATGTCTTCCAGGTTCATCCATTTTGTTGCAGCCGGCAGGATCCCCTTCTTTAAGGCTGAGTAATATACCACTGTGTGTGTATACACAGATGACACAAATGGATACGCAAATGGATTTTCTATATCCATTTATTTGTCAGACATTTAGGTTGTTTCCACATCTTACCTATCTTAAATGTTCTTACCACAGAAAGGAAGGAGAGAAGAGGAAAGAAAATGGCAGTTATATGAGGTGATATGTTAACTGGCTTAACCATGGTGACTATTTCACAGTGTATGTCAGAAACATCAAGTTGGAGGCCTAGGAGGGAGGATTACTTGATCCCAGGAGTTTGAGACCAGCCTGGGCAACATAATGAGACCCTGTCTCTACAAAAAAAAAAAGCCAGGTGTGGTGACTCACACCTGTAATCCCAGCACTTTGGGAGGCTGAGGTGGGCAGATCACGAGGTCAGGAGATCGAGACCATCCTGGCTAACATGGTGAAACCCCATCTCTACTAAAAATACAAAAAAATTAGCTGGTTGTGGTGGTGGGTGCCTGTAGTCCCAGCTACTCGGGAGGCTGAGGCAGGAGAATTGCTTGAACCCAGGAGGCGGCGCTTGCAGTGAGCCAAGATTGTGCCACTGCACTCCAGCCTGGGTGATAGAGTGAGACTCCGTCTAAAAAATAAAACAATAAAAAAAAAAAAATTAGCCAGCCATGGTGGTGCACACCTGTAGTCCTAGCTACTCAGGAAGCAGGAGGATCACTTGAGCCCAGGAGTTCCAGGCTGCGGTGAGCCATGATTACACCACTGCACTCCAGCCTGGGTGACAGAGTAAGACTCTGTCTCTATAAATGAGTGAATAAATAACTAAAACATCAAGTTGTACACCTTAAATATATTGATATGATTTCTATTTGTGCATTATACCTAAATAAAGCTGAAAAATAAAAATAAAACAAAACAACCAAAAAGCCAAGGTTTTCAGTGAGGAAGTCCTGCTGGAGACAGGCAGCAGGATGTGGGGGACCGGGCACCTCCTGCAGGGCCTTGGGCAAGTTGCCTAACTGTTGTAGATGCCAGTCTCTTTGTCTATAAAATGAGAATAGAAACCAGTCTAACTTAGAATCATTTTAAGAAATAAAAGAGATGACGTGTGTACAAGTCTTAGGGTAGTACCAGACATTATATAAGCTTCTAGGCCAGGCGGGGTGGCTCACGACTGTAATCCCAGCACTTTGGGAGGCCAAGGCAGGAGGATCACTTGAGGTCAGGAGTTCAAGACCAGCCTGGCCAGCATGGCAAAACCCCGTCTCTACTAAAAATACAAAATTAGCCAGGCATCGTGGCTGTAGTCCCAGCTATTAGGGAGGCTGAGTGGGGAGAACCACTTGAACCCAGGAGGCAGAGGTTGCAGTGAGCCAAGATCACACCACTGCACTCCAGCCTGGATGACAGAGCGAGAACCTGTCTCAAAAAAAAAAAAAAAAAAAAAAAAATTGCTTCTAAAATGTTCATAGCCATTAGCCCACAAACTCCCAAACCAGTGAACATAAAGTTTGGCCATTCATTCTCCTGAGGTACATTTGAGTCTACACAGTCACTACATCCTGGGGACAAAGTCTGTGTTTGTTTCTTTCTCTTTGTTATTGGCTTCTTTTTTTCACTGTTTCTTTTATTCTAAAATGCAGGCACTCTTACACACACAGGGAGTCTTAATCTGCCTTATCATATTCGAAGTAGACATAGTACAGATTTTTGAAACTTTAAAAGAACCTTAGTGACAACCGGGCTGCTTACTTTGCACATGGGAAAACCAAAACATAAAAAGAAGTTAAATGTCTCATTCAAAATCCACACCTCCAGTTAAGAGCTAGATCTGCATTTAGAACCTGGTAGAGCTGTGTGTCTCCCCTGAGTGGACAGACATCCTGACTGGACCAGACTTTGCCTGTGTCGGTGGCTAAGGGCAGTGACGCACCCAACCTTAACTTCAGCCAAACCTGGTTCATGGCTTCAGCACCTCAAGTCTGTGTTCCAGCCTTGGGGGCTTATGAAGGCCAGGCAGCCGAAGGGTGACTTCAGCCTTCTTTCTGGAACTCTCCTGAATTTGCACGTAATCGATGATCTTCTGATCATATGGATTACCATTGGATCCACCATTGTGCCTCTTCTGCATCACCACATCAGTCATGCCAGCAATGTCACTTGGATTTATTGCTGATATCAGAATATTCTCTCCCAAATATATGAATCCATTTTAGATGTAGCTTGGAAGGAAAGATCTCCTTATTTGCTTGTATGTTGGGATTCTCTCAGTCAACAGAATGTAGCTGTTGTGTTTATTGTGGAAGAATAAAACACTACAATAATTAATGATGTTTGTGGAAGCTGCTAATTTTCATTCAGAAAAAGTTATTAACAACTTTTAAGTCGTTAAATACAGATACAAATTGACAATACTAAATATGAGAGTCCACTAACTAGATACTTTTGGGAAGAATACCATATCCTTTTTGACGCAACACATGTTTATAAAAATTAAATAATAATACAGGGCAGAATAATGGAGAATATATTGTATAGTGAATCTAACCTTTTTAGTTGTTTGGGGGTACTAGATTAATAACAGTAAACAAAACAACCTATAAAGGCTGGGCGCTATGGCTGATGCCTGTAATCCCAGCACTTTGGGAGGCTGAGGTGGATGGATAACCTGAGGTCAGGAGTTCAAGACCAGCCTGACCAACATAGTGAAACCCCCTCTCTACAAAAAAAAAAAAAAAGAAATTAGCTGGGCATGATGGCAGTCCCTGTAATCTCAGCTAGTTAGGAGGCTGAGGCAGGAGAATCGCTTGAAACCGAGAGGAGGAAGTTGCAGTGAGCCGAGATCGTGCCATTGCATGCCAGCCTGGGCAACAGAGTAAGACTTCATCTTAAAAAAAAAAAAAAAAAAAGCCCTGGCCGGGCACAGTGGCTCACACCTGTAATCCCAGCACTTTGGGAGGCTGAGGTGGGCGGATCACAAGGTCAAGAGATCAAGACCATCCTGGCCAACATGGTGAAACCCCATCTCTATGAAAAATACAAAAATTAGCTGGGCGTGGTGGTGCACTCCTGTAGACCCAGCTACCCGGGAGACTGAGGCAAGAGAATCACTTGAACCCGGGAGGTAGAGGTTGTAGTGAGCCGAGATCGCGCCACGGCATTCCAGTCTGGCGACAGAGCAAGACTCCGTCTCAAAAACAGCAACAACAACAACAACAAAAGCCCCATAAGAATCATATTAAATATTTAGTAATTTAACTTCATTTAGTTCATGATTGTTGCTTCTCTGCAGGACTCAGTTGAAATTAAGTCCCTATTTAGAATTGCAAATGTGCAGCATCCTGGTGCAGAAGGAACCTAGCTGCCCAGGATGCCTATCAAGACCTACTGAACTGAAATGGCAAACTCAAAAAACGGACTCCATTTTTGTTGTTATTGTTGTTTTTGTTTGTTGTTGTCTGAGATGGAGTCTCGCTCTATCGCCCAGGCTGGAGTGCAGTGGTGCGATCTCGGCTCACTACAACCTCCACCTCCCAGGTTCAAGTGATTCTCTTGCCTCAGCCTCCCAAAGTAGCTGGGACTACAGGCACCTGCCACCGTGCCTGGGTAATTTTGTATTTTTAGTAGAGACAGGGTCTCACCATGTTGGCCAGCTGGTCTTGAACTCCTGACCTCAAATGATCCACCCACCTCAGCCTCCCAAAGTGCTGGGATTACAGACATGAGCCACTGCACCTGACCAAATTCCAATTTCTAACAATAAAGTGTAATTACATTTTTAAGTCAAATTTTAGATTTGTTCTTGTGTCCTCGAATTCATTGAGGGTGGTGCTGCTGCTTCATCGCTGGCTTTCACTCAGGTTCCATGTTATTCCTAACAGCCTCCCTACCCCGGTGTGTTTGCACAGTTCTGGGTGGAGGGGTGAGGGCAGGTGCTTCCGTGAACCCCTTCATGTTCCCTTCTCTTCCATCCTCTGCTCCCACAGCAGAGTAGGCCTGAGAAGGGCCATGGTTTCCAATCTTGTTGTGCAACGGGAGAGGTGAGCAGGATTGGGAACTCATTTCCCCAGTGTGCTCTGCGAGGCCGGCCGAGCTGGCTCCGGGATGCGTGGTTCCCATGGCTTGACCATGGCAGGGGGTCTGGGGATGCCCAGCAGTGAGGAGCACAGTGGGTCACCTCTCTCGTGTATTTCTCTCCTTCCTCCCTGATAGTTTGTGAAGTTTGCCAACATCGAGGAGGACACCCCATCCTATCATCGGAGCTATGACTTCTTTGTGTCCCGATTCAGTGAAATGTGCCACTCAAGCCACGATGACTTAGAAATCAAGACTAAGTGAGTAGGGGAAGGCAAGGGTGGGTGGTTCAGCTCACAGCAGAAGCAAAGGTGGGTCCTGTAGATAACTTCCAACCTGCTATTGCGTGTCTGCTTTTGTTAGTGTCTGTGTCTGCTCTGATGTTGCTGGGCAGACAGGCAGCACCCAGCTCCCTACATGTGGTTTCTCCTTTTTTTTTTTAAGACCGAGTTTCACTCTGTTGCCCAGGCTGGAGTGCAGTGGCGCAGTCTTGGCTAACTGCAACCTCTGCCTCCCAGGTTCAAGTGATTCAGAGACTTCATGGGGCCCTTGGTCACGGGTAGATCTCCACTGTGCCCATTAAGAGGAGTAGTAAGGGCCAGGTGTGGTGGCTCATGCCTGTATTCCCAGCACTTTGGGAGACTGAGGCAGGTGGATTACTTGAGGTCAGGAGTTCAAGACCAGCCTGGCCAACATGGCGAAACCCCGTCTCTATTAAAAATACAAAAAATTAGCCAGGCATGGTGGCACGCAACTGTCATCCCAGCTACTCGGGTGGCTGAGGCACAAGAATTGCTTGAATCCGGGAGGTGGAAGTTGCAGTGAGCTGAGATTGCGCCACTGCACTCCAGCCTGGGCAACAGAGTGAGACTCTGTCTCGAAAAATAAGTAAATAAATAAATAGGAAGAGTAAGAAGTTCCTCCTCCCCCAGGCCTGATCTTTCTGAACTTCTTTTGAAAGGCATGGTCAGCTCTGGGTGTCACAGAATGAATCATGTGCATTTGTGGAAGGGATTCTGAGGAGACTGAAAGAGTGCAAAGTAGGAAAAGAAGAAAAATTAATTCACATGTACACATAAGGGAGCCCTTGGTAGAATTTTTTCTGCCAACCAGGCCTTGTTTCCTGCCAGCCAGGCCCCCTTGGGTGGGACAAACGAGCCCAGCACGCCGGGGGTATGTTGCACTTGTCCTTTGGGGAGTGCCTTTTTAAACTGAAACCAAGAAAAGTCAGCAGGACAGTATTCCTGGTCGTTCATTCCCAAGTCCAGACAGCTGCCAGCTCAGGGTCTTGAATGTGGTTAGGGTCAGGTCAGCGTGGCCAGGTACTTCCGGGGAATCCTTGCCCATTGCCAGTGGCCCTAAAGGCTTCTGGGGTAGGGTATCCTGGTGTTCATAGGCTTCTGCCACTTCCAGTCACAGTTCCTTGGTAAGGCCCAGGGTAGCACCCTGGCAACCCCAGTTAAAACTGAAGTTAAAAATGCAACTGGCAACTCAACCTTGAGAAAAACTGCTCATCTCCAATAATCACAAAAGGATGTGAATTGAAATAGCTACAAAATGTAAGGATTTTTTGGACTCATAAAATTAGAACAGATGTTTAAAATAAGATCCTAATACCGCCGCAGGCACTGTGAGAGTGGCATTCTCCTGCCACATGGGCAGGGGGTGGGGGCAGTTATTTTGGCAAATCGGGAGCCTTTTGTTTCTTTTTTTGAGACAGAGTCTCACTCTTTCATCCAGGCTGGAGCGCAGTGGCATGATCTCACATAATCTCAGCTCACTGCAACCTTCGCCTCCCAGGCTCAATCTGTCCTTCCACCCCAGCCTCCTAAGTATCTGTGACTACAGGTGCACACCACCACACCTGGCTAATTTCTTTTTTTTTTTTTCCCTCTTTTTTTTTTTTTTTTTGAGACAGGATCTTACTCTGTCGCCTAGGCAGGAGTGCAGTGGCACGATCTCAGCTCACTGCAACCTCTGCCCCCTGGGTTCAAGTGATTCTCTCATCTCAACCTCTCGAGTAAATGGGATTACAGGGGCCTGCCACCATGCCCGGCCAATTTTGTATTTTTAGTATAGATGGGGTTTCACCATGTTGACCAGGCTGGTCTCGAACTCCCGACCTCAGGTGATCCACCCGCCTCAGCCTCCCAAAGTGCTTGGATTACAGGTGTGAACCACCGCGCCGGGTCTAATGTTTTAATTTTTTGTAGAGATGAGGTTTTGCCATGTTGCCCAGGCTGGTCTCGAACTCCTGAGCTCAAGCTATATACACTGGCCTCGGCCTCCCAAAGTGCTGGGGTTACAGGTGTGAGCCACTGTATCTGGCTGCCTTTTATTTCTTACCTTTTGACTCAGTGATTCCACTCATGGCAATGACTTGAAATGTAGTAAAATATTTTATACAATGATGCCCATCACAGCATTATTATAAAAGTGAAACGTTTGGCCAGGCACGGTGACTCACGCCTGTAATCCTAGCATTTTGGGAGGCCGAGGCGGGTGGATCACGAGGTAAGGAGTTCGAGACCAACCTGATCAACATGGTGAAACCCTGTGTCTACTAGAAATACAAAAATTAGCCGGGCGTGGTGGCACATGCCTGTAATCCCAGCTACTCAGGAGGCCGAGGCAGAAGAATCGATTGAACCTGAGAGGCAGAGGTTGCAGTGAGCCGAGATCGCGCCACTGCACTCCAGCCTGAGACAGAGCCAGACTCCATCTCAAAAAAAAAAAAAAAGCAAAACGTTTGGAAACAACTTAAATGACTACTAGTCACTAGTTGAGAAAGGCCTTATGATAGTGTATCAGGCAACCATTCGACATGTTTATGAAGAGTTAATGACACAGGAAAATGCACAGAATGTATGTAAAAAAAGCCGTTACAGATCAAATATGCAATAGGTTCTTAATTCTGTTATCTATTATGCACAGAAGAAAGGAATTACATCAAAATGCCAATAACAGTTATCTCTGATAACAAAGATAACAGTGGTAGTGGTGGTGGAAGTGGTAAATCTTTTCTTCTCTCTACTTTTCTATGATTAGCATGTATTATTTTATAACCAGAAAAAAGGCTTTATAAAAAAGAAAGGAAGAAAGAAACTTCAGGCTGAAATAAATGGCCAGTAAAGAGGGCTCCCTCCCACAGGGCTGTGCTTACCCTGGGTTAGCATAGCAGAGACTGGGGGTGTACAAAAGGGGCTCCTGCTGTGCTGTTACTCAGTTTCCCCTCTGGTTAAGCCTAGCCCCAAGCTGAAACCCCTTTGTGCCCCAGAGAGCCTGCAGCTCTGTGCCTCGCCCTCTGGATCCACCTCCCACTGCCCCCACAAATTGCTCACAGTCTTGGATTCTGCTTCATCAGTTCTTGGTAGCATTTTGAGCTTTCACATCTTGGGCCCAAGCTGGAACAACCCCAGCTAAGTACTAAAGACGGGGAGCTGGAGCACCCAGCACCCTAGGGCTGGAGCCCAGACGGTACCAAGGCAAGGGCAGCCTGGGAGTCTCCAAGATGAATCAAAAGACATGGCTTCCTGGGCTTACGTCTGCCAGCACCAGGAGGTCCCATGAGAATAGCAGGTGGTCTCCATTCTGCCTTCTGATGGACAAATGTATCCTTGACCCCCAAGCTGAGCTCCTCTCTTAACCACCGAAGCTGGACTTCTCAGGACTGGAGGACTTCCGAGTCCCACTTCACCCTTTTCCTTACAGAATTCGAATGTCAGGCATCAAAGGCCTACAAGGGGTGGTGAGGAAGACGGTGAATGATGAACTGCAGGCCAATATCTGGGACCCACAGCACATGGACAAGATCGTCCCATCGCTGCTTTTCAATCTGCAGCATGTAGAGGAGGCAGAGAGGTAAGCAGGCCGGGGTGGGGCAGGACAGTTGGATATGATCAGCCCTTCAAGGGCTGCTTGGGAACCACATGGTTTGGGTTGGTCAGTAAAACTCAGCTACAAGGCCAGGGACATGGCTTTGTGGCTTGTTCTGCAGTGAGTCCAAAGCTGACTCCCTAGGAGCCATGGGTCTGGCTTTGTGCCAGCCCGCAGCGTCCCTTAACATCTGCATTACCGAAGGAGGACAGTGTTGGTGCTGGGCTCCCTGGGGGTAAGTCTGTTGGTAATAACACATAGAACCAAGAGTCTAGTTACCTTTGTCTCCCTGGAAACAGAGCCAAGGAGGCTTTAAGGTGCCTTTCGTGGGCCAGGTGCGGTGGCTCATGCCTGTAATCCCAGCACTTTGGGAAGCTGAGGCAGGCGGATCACGAGGTCAGGAGATCGAGACTGTCCTGGCTAACACAGTGAAACTGTGTCTCTACTAAAAAAAAAAAATACAAAAAAATTAGCCGGGCGTGGTGGCAGGCGCCTGTAGTCCCAGCTACTCGGGAGGCTGAGTCAGGAGAATGGGAGCCTGGGAGGCGGAGCTTGAAGTGAGCTGAGATCGAGATCGTGCTACTGCACTTACAGCCTGGGTGACAGAGCGAGCCACCGCCTAAAAAAAAAAGAAAAGAAAGATGCCTTTCGTGGCTCCAATCACTGTGGACTTTCCATCTGGACCTTCCTTCCTCTGTTGCTTCCCGATGCTATTTCAGGCCCTGAAAACGTGCATGCTTGACCAGCCCATAGCCACTCAGCAAGAGCTTGCAGACACTGGGTTTTAATCCTGGATCCCCTAAGCATGGGATTCATTCCTGTCCCTGCCCCCTCATTTTTCTACTCGGTGAAATGGAATGGGGAGAAAGGTCCATGTTGCTGTCCCACCTGGGCTATCTGTTCACTAGGCTGGTTAAGTCTGTTGAGCCCAGGCTACTAGAGCTAGACTTGGGTGGACGGGGGCAGAGGCGGGGAGGGGGGGTGGGGTGGGGTGGGGTGGGGGGGGGGGGGGGGATTCGTATGCCCTCTGGTGGCTGTTTCTGGAATAGCGTCTCACTGACAATATGGTCTCTGGTGGTCTCTGGGCTGGGAGTCCTCGGGCTCCTCTTCTGTCCAGATGTGGGCCGACTCCCTATGACTTGAGGATCATTGACTCTTGCCTGAGCCAACCACTGTGGCTCTCCTTTTCCCTCCCTCTCTCTCCTCTCCTTTCTTCCACTTCTGTTTTGTTTTTTGCCTCCCTTCCCTATCTTCATCTCCCATCTCTTCCTTCTGAAGCCTTAGGTGCATCAAGACACACATGTTCTACACCTCACCTGGCCCATGGTGCTCAGAGCCTCCTTCACACAGTGGCACATCTGGAAATCTTTAAGGATTTCCAGAAAAAGAACTTTATCTTTTCTTCCCCAATCTTCCCTCACTTCCCCCAGTGGGGGCTTTTTTACCCCCATTTAATTTCTGACAGCTGTGACACCTCCCCTATTGCCTAGTGCAACCCGTGTCAAATTCCTGTGTGTCCTGCGTGGATGAAGAACAGAAAGGCAGGACTGCACAGAGCCTGACCCCAGCCTGCATGCCACCCTCTACCCGTGTGCCTCTGTCTCCCCAGCCGGTCTCCCTCACCCCTCCAAGCACCTGAGAAGGAGAAAGAGAGCCCTGCGGAGCTGGCTGAGAGGTGCCTTCGGGAGCTGCTGGGCCGGGCTGCCTTTGGCAACATCAAAAACGCCATCAAGCCTGTTCTCATGTGAGTGCCCCCACCCACTGCCTTGGCCCCAGCCTTCAGCCTGGACATGTTTTGGGTCCCTGGCATCTCCTGGCTGGCTGGGGGGAAGGGGATATTACAGTGGTAGTGCCGCAGCCAAGTCGATCCCTTCCGTCTGCCTGTGTTCCCTGCACTGTGACAGCAAAAGCTGCCACAGGGTGGCCAAGTGCTGCGCAGTAGGAAGGCACCCAATGCTAAGCGAAGGTGCCCAGCTTCACTACACATGTCCACCACTGCAGAGCGCTGTCCTTGGCCTCTCTCCAGCACTGGACTGGGACTACCCCAAGGCCCTTCAGGCTTCACTTCTTCACCCAGGAACTGTGCGAGGGGCTCTGAGGAGGTGTCCCTCTCCCTCCAAGCTAATCTCCTCTCCCTGACACCGCCGGGAGTTTCACAGTTGTTCCCCCACGTTTTCTCCCTCACAGACATCTGGATAACCATTCTCTTTGGGAACCCAAGGTGTTTGCCATCCGTTGCTTTAAAATCATCATGTACTCAATTCAGGTATGATGGCTCCCCTGGGCCAGCATGATCCCGGGACAAAGGCCCCTCTGGGAGCTGGACGGGCACTAAAGTGGAAAGCCAGAAGTCCCCTGTGACTCCTCCGAAGCCCCCGGTTGCCTAAACCAGTGCTGCTTAAGCTAGCTGTGGAGAAGGGCCGGCTGATTTTATTTCCAGTACATCACAGACCAACACTTTTATAAAATACAATTAAAACAAATAATTTCTAGAAAAATAAAATGAAAAACTCATGCAAAATGCAAGCCTACACATCACACCCTTGGCTGCTACAGCATTGACAAATTGTTTACTAAACACTGACTCTCCATCCCGTCCTTATCTCAGTGTAAACCAGTATCAGACCCATCTTGAATGGGCACCGGCCCAGGGGCCCCACTTTAGGCAGCACTGGACTAAGCCATGTGACCTCCCGTGGCCCTTGCGGAAAGACCTGAGGCACCGGAAGTGAAAGGAAGACCCTATTTTAAAATGGTCTTTTGACCCATTTTGAAGTAAAAGGGCCCTGGAACACTGTCAGCCGAAGCCTCCACTGGGATTTGGCTCTTTGTTGGAGGGAGGAGGGAAGGATGCAGGAAAGGGCACAAGGTGACAGTGCCACCTGCAGTGCCCGGGGCCCTGGGACGTCCCTTTAGTTTACCCCCGCCTTTGGGTGCCAGGAGAGGGCTGCGGCCCCGTGGGGTTACTGTCCAGGCCCAGCTCATCTTCCTCCCGCAGCCGCAGCACTCCCACCTGGTCATCCAGCAGCTCCTGGGCCACCTGGACGCCAACAGCCGCAGCGCTGCGACGGTGCGCGCAGGCATCGTGGAGGTCCTGTCGGAAGCGGCGGTCATCGCCGCCACGGGCTCTGTGGGTAAGGAGCATGGCGAGGGCCTGAGGGCCGGGGACCCCGCGGAGGCTGCCGCCTCTTCCAGAGAGATGCAAGGGGCAACAGGGAGGGGTCGTTTTCCTCGGGAGAAGTCCGCCGAGAAGTTGGAGGCGCAGAGGAAGCCCAGGCTGGAAGGGGGCGTGGGCCTGCCCTGCCTGCTCGCGGTGCAGGGAGAAGGGTGCCAGCCCTAATCTCGGGCGCCCCGCCCCGCCGCTCTCAGGGCCCACGGTGCTGGAGATGTTCAACACGCTGCTGAGGCAGCTGCGGCTCAGCATCGACTACGCGCTGACCGGGAGCTACGACGGGGCGGTCAGCCTCGGCACCAAGATCATCAAGGAGCACGAGGAGCGCATGTTCCAGGAGGCCGTCATCAAGACCGTCGGTGCGGCTCGGGGCCGAGGCTCGGGGAGGGTTGGGGCGGGGCGGGGCCAGGGGCGGGGCGGGGCCGAGGGGAGGAAAGAGGGACCCTGGAAAGGGGCGGGGCCCCGGGGGCGGCCTGGGGATGTGATTGGAGAGGGAAGGACCGCACTGGGGCGAAGGGCATCCATCCGGGGCTCTGTAGGATCGTCCCGCACCCACATGCTATTCGCGGACCTCGGAGAAAATGAAGTCGGTCATGGTGCGCTGGCTGGGCAGGGCCCGAGCGACAGCGCCAAACAGTGGGATGGGTTTCCCAGATCTGAAGTCTCAGGCGAACCTTCCTTAGTCCCAGTCTCCATCAGACCTGCCTGATGCTTCCAGGTTAGGGCTTCCAGGAGAGAGAGGTGGGGACTAAGAGGAAAGAATGAGGAAGGGGGCAGGCCATGGAGAAAATGGGTGTGCTTCTGGGAGCGGAGATGATAAAGCCGCTTTCACAGCCTGCCTGCCCTAGCCATGCGAGCTTCGCCTCAGCCTGGAGTAGGCAGGTTAGGAATCCAGAAGCATCTTTTTCTCTTAGTTCGTGGGAGGAAGATTTACCCTAGGGCAGCCCAACGAGAACTTGGGCTCCCTCCGC
Organism: Theropithecus gelada; assembly: GCF_003255815.1. Classification (NCBI taxonomy): domain Eukaryota; kingdom Metazoa; phylum Chordata; class Mammalia; order Primates; family Cercopithecidae; genus Theropithecus; species Theropithecus gelada. The sequence goes on from NC_037681.1 coordinate 45,474,371, forward strand.
CCTGGTCCCAGGGCCCAGCATTCACCATCCCCACCCCCTTGCCAAGGAGCCAAGACCTTAACCACAGCCTCAGGAACAAGTGAAAACACGGAGCCTGGAAGAGTCCTCCAGAACCGCCTGATGCCTCCCCTTCCTGGAGAGGAAGAATCACACACGGGCTATCCTGAGTTCCTTTCTCTGGTCCTGGATTGACTCTGGAGAGCGGCAACCCTCGCTCTCTGCAGGGGTTTGTGCAGCTGAGAGGCTGAACCAGGAGGGGCCCTGCAGCCTGTGCCTCACTGGGCACCCTCTCCGCCACCTCCTGCAGGCTCTTTTGCCAGCACGCTGCCCACCTACCAGCGCTCCGAGGTGATCCTCTTCATCATGAGCAAGGTGCCGCGGCCGTCCTTGCACCAGGCGGTGGACACGGGCAGGACGGGGTGAGCCACCAATCTCCCCCAGCCTGGAGTCCTCCTCTCCCCTAGCTGCATTTTCTGACTCCCTCCTTTATCCCTCTTAACTTTCTTGGCTCTGGCCTCTCCTCTCTTTTTACTCCCAAATCCCGCAGCAGCCTTTAGTGGGGCTCTTGGATCCCACAACAGTTTCTCAGGCTGCCCCATCAATAACCACCTCCCAACGTGGGGGGAGCCAGTCGCCCCTTGGTCGGCTTCCTGGGTCCGGAAGCCACTGTCCTGGGTAACTCAACACCATAAGCCTCATGGAGAAACGAATCAGGGGTAGAACTAAGCTGGCAAGTGTGTGATCTCCGCCCCATTACCATCCTGGTGAGTATTTGTGTCTCTGGTCTACAGGGAGAATAGGAACCGTCTGACCCAGATTATGCTGCTAAAATCCCTCCTGCAGGTGAGCCCCATCTATCCCTATTCCTGCTCTTCCTCTGCAGGAGACAGCTCCTTCCAAGGGACCAAGTGAAGGCCTCCACATACAGTCGTGCACATTGCATACTGCACAAATACACCCAGTCAGTTGAGTCGGGGCTGAAATCTAGCCTGTGTTCCACTCACTAGCCAGGCTGGGCACCCACAGAGCTGGGTCAGCCACAGCAAATGGGGAACCTGTTTCTAATTTTCACAAAGGTTCTTTATTGGCTACTGATAGCCTTGTCACTTAGACATGATCTGTCTCAAGATGGAATCTGTTGGTTCCCACCCTGGTTCCCTCCAGGTACCCCCTAGTTCCCTTTCCCCTCTGTTTCCCCTGTTTTGCCAGCACATGTTCTTGGCACATGTGCCCACCTCAGTCTCCCAGCCCCCATCCTTCCCATCCTGTAACTCTTATATGTAACTCTTCTTTACATCTCTGCAGCCATCACTGGAGTCTAGATCCATTGCTCTCAAACACCATTCTGATGACAATCTTGTGATAAATATATGATTCCCAGAGGTTTTGAGCTGTTAGCCTGAGTGAGGTCCTGGAATCTGTATTTGTAACACGTTCCCCAGGTATTCTGAAGTACAGCCCTGGGCCTAAACCTGACATCTCACAACCACCTCTCCCCACCTGTCAGGAACTCAGGTATAAGAATAATTGTCTAGAAATGCTGTTCTCTACCAGGTGCCTCTTATTTCAGAGTAAGTCTCATATTATAATTTTTTTTTTTTTTTTTTTTTGCTCTTGTTACTCAGGCTGGAGTGCAGTGGTGCAATCTTGGCTCACTGCAACCTTCGCCTCCCAGGTTCAAGCGATTCTCCTGCCTCAGCCTCCCGAGTAGCTGGGATTACAGGCATGTGCCATCAGCTAATTTTTTTTTTGTATTTTTAGTAGAGATGGGGTTTTACCAGGTTGGTCAGGCTGGTCTTGAACTCCTGACCTCAAGTGATCCACCTGCCTTGGCCTCCCAAAGCGCTGGGATTATAGGCGTGAGCCACTGTGCCCGGCCTCAGTTTATAATTGATGTACAACCAGTTCAAACTTCTCAGACTGTTGGGAGGTCCCCAGGCCCCTCTCCCTCCCTAGACCTCCCATCTCGTCTCTCAGTCTCTGTCTCCGTTCCAGTCATGCCAGTCTAAACAGACCCCCCCACCCCCGCCGCCACCTCACGCCTTCCCTCCCCTCCTCTCCAGTCCATACTCTTCTCCAACACTGCCCTCGTATAGTTATCACCTTGGTCTCCATATTCCTGCCATTTCTTTGCTGAGTTTACCCTCATTAATTTGTACCCAGCATCTTCTTAAGATGACAGTTTGGGGTACATCCTCAGGGACCTTCTGAATCATCAAAGGCATTGTTTTGCAATATGGATTTAACAGTAAAGGTGCTTTGCTGCAGTTGAATGCTTTGACAACAGCATATATGGCATGTCTATTTATGCCAAACTGGCTTTAGTCACAAAGCGCCATTATTGCCAGGCTAACAGACCTGTTACCAAATGCTTCCTATGTGCACTATTTGGTGCTTGCCGTGTGTGTGAGTTCTGATCCTTCAGCCCAGCTGTGAGTTCTTCCACTGTCTCGTTCTTTGTGATGATCATTCTCTTAATAAGGCATTGTGTTCCTTGTGGCTGTTCATCAGTTGTGCCCTAACTGGCTGGAATGTTAGGCTCAGAGATTGCCTGGCTCCCGCTTCCCTCCAGGGCTCATCCCTTGCTTGCTTTTTAACACCCGAATGTCCCTGCACGCTGTCCCCATCCATTCACATGTCTACTGAGCTCGCTGTCATCTAGGTGGATGTTGGAGTGTTCAAAAAGTTGCCTGGGCTGCAGGGTAGGGGAGGCTGGATTGGGTAATGTCTGGAGAGCATGTGTACATCAGACCTCACTTCCGCTGGCTGCTCCTCCGCCTCCTCCTGCACCTGAGAGGGACAGCATTCCTAGGCATACTTGTCCATACCTCCCTTGCAGGTATCCACAGGTTTCCAGTGCAACAACATGATGTCAGCCCTGCCCAGCAACTTCCTGGACCGCCTTCTCTCCACTGCCCTCATGGAGGATGCAGAAATTCGACTCTTTGTTCTAGAGATTCTCATCAGTTTCATTGATCGTCATGGCAACCGCCACAAGTTCTCTACGATCAGGTGAACTTGGGGTGTTTCCTCCAGGTGATGCAAGATGGGGAGAGGACTCTCCTTTAGGTCCTGTCCTTTGGTCCTGTCCTCATACCCAGGTGGGAGGACAATTCAGATACTCAGTGAGACTCGCCAGAGAACTGATCACCAACATTGACCCTGGGTTCCTGCAAGAGGAGGCGAGACCAAAGGGCACTTGTGTCTGAGAGAGGAGGAGGGTGAACTGAAGATCTGGAAGATAGAGAGTAGGCATTAAAGGGAGTGCCAAGTGTGAGAAGGAAGGGGATGCAGGTTATCAGTACAGATTGAAGGGATTTGTGGGGAATAAGAGGAGGAAGAAAATAATCAGGATGAAGATTTAAGACAAAAGGGGTCGGGGTGGTGGCTCACGCCTATAATCTCAGCACTTTGAGAGGCCAAGGTGGGAGGATCACTTGAGCCCAAGAGTTCAAGACCAGCCAGGGCAACATAGTGAGACCCCCATCTCTACAAGAAAATTTAAAAATTAGCCGAGCGTGGTGGCTCACACCTGTGGTCCCAGCTCCTTGGGAGGCTAAGTTGGGAGGATTGCTTGAGCCCTGGAGGTTGAAGCTGTAGAGAGCTGTGATCACTAAGCCACTGCACTCCAGCCTAGGTGACAGAATGAGAGCCTGTCTCAAAAAGGAAACAAAGAGAGAGAGAGAAAAGGACAAATTCTTGAGAGCTTGGGAGAAGAAGGTAATTGGGCTAAGAACCAGGGCCAGGGGAGCACTGGAGGCTTTCTACCAACTAACAATGTTGGGGTAAAGCCCAGTGACCCGTGTGAGCTCAGGCTGGCCTCATATAAGGGCTAAGGAGGCCCTTTGCATCCTTTCCCAGTACGCTTAGTGACATCTCTGTCCTGAAGCTGAAAGTGGACAAGTGCTCCCGACAGGACACCGTCTTCATGAAGAAGGTAAGCAAGCATGACCTCCAGACACAGTGAAGAGCGGGCGCGATGGCTCATGCCTGCAGTCCCAGCACTTTGGGAGGCTGAGGCGGGCGGATAGATCACGTGAGGTGGGGACCTCGAGACCAGCCTGACCAACATGGTAAAATCCCGTCTTTACTACAACTACAAAAATTAGCCAGGCATGGTGGTGGGCACCTGTAATCTCAGCTACTCGGGAGGCTGAGGCCAGAAAATCGCTTGAACCCAGGAGGAGGAGGTTGCAGTAAACTGAGATTGCACCAATGTACTCCAGCCTGGGTGACAGAGCAAAAGTCACTGCTGACCTCTGCCTTGGTCAGAGGCCTGCCTCCCTCTGCGGCTATGCGTCAAGCTGACTTCTCTGAGGAGTCAAGCCCAGAGTGATGAGCCAGTCCAGGGCCAGTGACTGTGTTCTGCTCTTATACCTGGATTTGGGCAGCAGCCTCTGGTGCTGGTTTCACTGGAGCCCATCCCTCTCTATGCGAGCCTACCTGTCTGTGTCCGCTTCTGCCAGAGCCTGCTTTAAAGGCATCCCCTCTGCAACAGAGGAGGGGGCACACACAGCCATCCTGCCCCCCTTCAGATTGGTCTTCCTCCCTGTTCTCCTTGCCCCTCCTGTCCCCACCCTACTGACCCTGGCCTTCTCCTGCCCGCTTCTGTCCCCAGCACTCCCAGCAGCTCTACAGACACATCTACCTGAGCTGCAAGGAGGAAACAAACGTGCAGAAACACTACGAGGCGCTCTATGGCTTGTTGGCTCTCATCAGCATCGAGCTGGCTAACGAGGAGGTGGTGGTGGACCTCATCCGTCTGGTGCTGGCTGTTCAGGTGGGGCCTGGTGTGCGCAGGGCATGGGGCTTGGGATCGGGGAGGGACCTGTTTTGGGCAAGCCCTGATAAGAATATTGAGTAGCAACTGCTTAACACTGTTTTGGAGCCCAGGAATAATGCACGCGTGGTTGGCCACTCCTCCCTGAAGACCCCAAACCATGGTCCTGTTTGGGGAACCCCAAAGAACGCTTCATTCATGGCCTTGCCCCATCCTCAAGCTAAAGAAGACCCAGAGAACGGGGTCATTCAGAAACATCCCTTAGCTACTATATATCAAATCTCTCGCAGAGTCTGAGTGAGACTCCAGGGATTCCTAAGAGGATGCTCTTAAGCCCTGAGTGATCCCAGACAAACTCGTTTGTCCAGAGAATCTCTGGTTCCCTTGGCCGGGCGTGGTGGCTCACGCCTGTAATCCCAGCACTTTGGGAGGCTGAGGTGGGTGGACCACTTGAGGTCAGGAGTTCAAGACCAGCCTAGCCAACATGGTGAAACCCCGTCTCCACTAAAAATACAAAAATTAGCCAGACATGGTGGTGCACACCTGTAGTCTCAGCTACTTGGGAGACTGAGGTAGGAGAAGCACTTGAACCCGGGAGGTGGAGGTTGCAGTAAGCCAAGATCTTCCCACGGCATGCCAGTCTGGGCAACAGAGCAAGACTCCATCTAAAAATTTTTAAAAACTTAAAAATTTAAAAAAAAAAAGATTTTCTGGTTCCCAAACAGAGCTGTGCTTCAGAATTGCTTTGAGTACTTGTTTAAAGTATATATTTCCTGGAAAGGTAAGTCAGAGTCTCAAAGTCTGGGGACCGGTCTACCAAGCCTCCTTTGTGATGCATAGACAGCCAGTGTGGCACCGGACAGGGCTTGAGACTTTCATGGTGTTCCTGGGTGCATGTGTGCACCCAAGGCTACTGGGAGTCAGGGTGGGTCCTTTGGACCTCAAAGGCTGGGTCTCCAGGGTCCTGAAGCCAGGCAGGCATCATATTCCTGAATCAGGGCAAACCTGGGAGTTCAGTCACAGAGTCTCACCTGTCTGATGGTGCTAAATCCTGCAGGACCAGCCTAGATGCTACAATTCTAAAATTCTATTTACCCTCAAGAGCTAGAACTTGGGGTTCCTTTATATCCCAATCCCCTGGTAACTCCCACAGCTAATTTAGCTTAACATATGAACCCAGTTTAGCAAGCCAATCCAGTCCTCTAAGGATCCGCTAGAGTGAAGGAGACAGTGCCCTGGCAGTGGGATTAATGATAAGGGTTTGGGCAGTGAAGGTCGCCACAGCTGGAACTGCAGAGTGGGGAGTTGAGGTCATTGCCTCTCTAGTCTGTGAATACTCAAGAGCCTCCTAGTTCATGGACTGTTCTACCCCTCCCTTCAGCTTTAATGAAGGTGACTTTTTTTCCCCAGGAAGTTGTGGGTCAAATGCTGAGCAAGACTTAGTCTAGGAAAGCAAGCATTTCTGAAGAAGACTGAGAAGAGGTCGGGTGGAGGGTTGGCACCCAGTGTAGTCTGTCAGTGAAAAACTCTGGAGGCCTTGTCTCTGTTGCTGCAGGACGTGGCCCAAGTCAATGAGGAGAACTTGCCTGTCTACAACCGCTGTGCCCTCTATGCTCTGGGCGCAGCTTACCTGAACCTCATCAGTCAGCTCACAACAGTGCCTGCCTTCTGCCAGCACATCCATGAGGTTGGTGTCCTCACGACCAAGAGCTCAGGGGCCCTCAACTTGGGGTTTCCTGGGAACGGCTTTTCCTTAATTGCATTAGTCCTGTACCTACTCTTAGGCAGTGAAGACAGGGTGAAGTAAGAACCGCTAATAGTGAGAAGTTACTCACGGCATCTTTCCCTCCTGTATGACTTGATGGAGCAGGGTGGGGTTAGGCACGGGTTGGGGGGTCTTCTGTACCTGTTTCTAATACTGTCTGCCCCTCCACTTCCTGCCCCTCTGTCTTTCCCCTACTCATGGGAGCACATCTGCACACATGCCTCAGATCATGCAGACTACAGCTATGAAATACGGCAAAAGTGGCCTGAGTAGAATGGTGAACGAATGTCTGTTCACGCCCACTCAGAGGAAATGAAGAGCTACGAAAATTTCTCCCCATTTGCTTCATGTATCTCCCTTTCCTTTGCTGAAAAAATTTTAAATACTTTAAAACAAATCCCAGCTATCCTGTCCTTTCACTTTACATATATCCGTCTACATGCCTGAAACAGCATGAGCACCTCCCTACATGACTGCCACACCCTTAACACAGCTCATTAAGTGATCAGTAATTCCTTGGTATTATCTGACATCCATTCTATAGTCAAATGTGTTCTCAGTTGTTGCATAAAGATGTTTTAAAACACATGGAAGTGTTTGGAAGTTGAATGATACCAACATATAGGATTAACTTTAAAATATAGTAGCAGGCCGGGTGCGGTGGCTCATACCTATAATCCCAGCACTTTGGGAGGTCGAGGTGAGTGGATCACTTGAGGTCAGAAGTTTGAGACCAGCCTGGGCAACATGGTGAAACCCCATCTCTAATGAAAATACAAAAATTAGCGGGGCATTGGCGCACGCCTGTAATCCCAGCTACTCGGGAAGGTGAGGCAGGAGAATCGCTTGAACCTGGGAGATGGAGGTTGCAGTGAGCCAAGATTGTGCCACTACACTCCAGCTTGGGTGACAGAGCGAGACTCCATCTCAAAAGTAAAATAAAATAAAATATACTAGCAAAACAAAATAAAACAAAACAAGAAATTTTAGGTCTCAACTAGCCTGGGTTGACTGGGAGTCACAGGGGAGGCTGCCATGACACTGTGACAGAGACCACCCCAAGGGAAGCAGGACTCTTCCAGCTTCTGGACTGATAAGGGAGTGCAAGAAAGGCAATGCCCAGACATCCTCCACCTGACAATTGTGGGACCTTTACCTCCTCACCCACCACACACACCTGTATGCTGACCATCCCTCCACTTCTCACCACTTAGTAACTTTCACTTTTCTTGTCAAAAATTTGCAAAGAATACTGAGTAAAGCTCAAGATGTCACTGTCCATCAGGGTGTTTTTGCAATGCCCTTGGGTACTGCAGTACCGAGGTTTGGGACATGGTATTAGCTACATTCCTTTGTACCTGTTTAAATAAAAAAACACAGGAATGAGGCCAGGTGCAGTGGTTCAGCCTTAATCCCAACACTTTGGGAGGCCAAGGCAGGTGGATCACTTGGGGTCAGGAGTTCAAGACCAGCCTGGGCAACATGGTGAAACCCCGTCTCTACTAAAAATACAAAAATTTGCCAGGCGTGCTGGCATGCACCTGCAATCTCAGTTACTCATGAGGCTGAGGCAGGAGAATTGCTTGAAACTGGCAGGTGGAGGCTGCCATGATCCAAGATTGTGCCACTCCTCTCCAGCCTAGAAAAGAGAGCAAGAGTCTGTCTCAAAAAAAAAAAAAAAGGGGGCATAGGAATGAGGAATGAGGCACCAGAGCCAGCAGCTGCAGTCTCTTAAGAGTTAAGTTCCCTGCACTGGAGGACACTTAGTGCACATGTGTCATTGATGGCCATGGCCTGAGCAGGCAGCTTGAGCTTCTCCAGCTGCCCTGAGGGTCCCTGTTGATGGGAGTTTCCACTGAAGAAGCTCAGCTGAGGACACTGTGCTGAGGAGGCTGCGGGAGGGAGGAAGTGCCAAGCCGGGAGCTCTTTCATTGCCTGTGAGCTCCCTCTCCCTGCTGAACCAGCTCTTATCATCTGATTCCTCCCAACCACCAGGTGATAGAGACCAGGAAGAAAGAGGCTCCATACATGCTCCCCGAGGATGTGTTTGTGGAGAGGCCCAGGTGAGGAGAGGACGGGGGATGTGGTCAGGGATCCCCAGGGCAGCTAAGTAAGCAGGCGGGTGGTCTGAGGTCAGGAGGGGTCAATGCCAGGAGGCTCGGGCATCTGTGGACTCAAGGGCAGAAGGTGGGCTCTGTCTGTGGTCCAGGAGTCCTGGGTAAAGTGAAACCCCATCACATTACTGCAGTCCATGCCTCGAGCATGCCATGCTGAGCCGTGTTTGCAGGTGAGACACAGCCTCCAGGGGCTTTGGCCAAGCCCATGCTAAATGCATCCTGGAGGAGTCATTCCTGACAAGACGTTCCTATCAATCCAAGTGATGTTTTCGAGTGTCATTTCAACATCAGAGGAACTCAAGGGAAATATGTTTTGCAAACCCAAAATGTCTAACAGTAGGGGATGACTTATAAAGTACGGCCCATCCATATAATAGACAATCATGACATTCATTTAGAAGAATATTTAATGTAAAATACCCACTACATAATAGGTCAATAAAATAGATCACAGAACAGCAGGTGTGGAAGGGGATATCTATGTGTATATGTAAAAATACGGGACTAAGCTGGGTGCGGTGGCTCACGCCTACAGGCCCAGCAACTCAGAAGACTGAGCAGGAGGATCTCTTGAGCCCATGGTTTCGAGACAACCATGGGCCACAAAGCAAGAACCCATCTACGAAAAATTTTTAAACAATTTGCCTGGGCTGGGCACAGTGGCTCATGCCTGTAATCCCAGCACTTTGGGAGGCTGAGGTGAGCAGATCACTTGAGGTCAGAAGTTCGAGACCATCCTGGCCAACGTGATAAAAACCTGTATCTTCTAAAAATACAAAAATTAGCCGGTTGTGGTGGTGCACACCTGTAGTCCCAGCTACTCTATTCGGGAGGCTTAGGCAGGAGAATCTACTTGAATCTGGGAGGCAAAGGTTGCAGTGAGCTGAGATCATGCTACTGCACTCCGGCCTGGGCAACAGGGAGAGACTTGGTCTAAGAAATAATAATAATTAATAAATAAATAAAATTAGCTGGGTGTGGTGGAGCATACCTGTTGGAAGGCTGAGCAGGAAGATCACTTTAGCCCAGCGGGTCAAGGCTGTAGTGCGCTGTGATGGCACCTGTGAATAGCCACTGCACTCCAGCCTGGGCAACACAGTGAGGACCCTGTCTTAAAACAAAAAAAAAAAAGTGACTGAGGGATGTGATTGCTGTACATAAGAATATATTATAACGTGAATAGTGGTTATCTCTGGAAATGGGACTGGGGGTAACCCTTTTCCTTTTGCTTCTCTGTCATCTTGCATAGTGAAGATGTTACTTTTGTAATAAGAAAAGTTGGCCCTTTTGCTTCTCTGTCATCTTGCATAGTGAAGATGTTACTTTTGTAATAAGAAAAGTTGGCCGGGCATGGTGGCTCACGCCTGTAATCCTAGCATTTTGGGAGGCTGAGGAGGGTGGATCACCTGAGGTCAGAAGTTCAAGACCAGCCTGGCCAACATGATGAAACCCCATCTCTACTAAAAATACAAAAAATTAGCTGGGCGTGGTGGTGGGCACCTTTACTCCCAGCTACTCAGGAGGCTGAGGCAGGAGAATCGCTTGAACCTGGAAGGCGGAGGTTGCAATGAGCGGAGATCGCTCCACCACATTCCAGCCTGGGCGACAAGAGCAAAACCCTGTCTAAAAAACAAAAACAAAAAAGTTATTCAGAAGTCATTCTAGATACCGCGGTTCTAACGAGCTTCCTCCCTCCTTCATCTTCCAGGCTGTCTCAGAATCTTGATGGGGTGGTGATTGAGCTCCTCTTCCGCCAGAGCAAGATTAGTGAAGTCCTGGGAGGCAGCGGCTACAATTCAGACCGGCTTTGCCTGCCCTACATCCCTCAACTGACAGGTATGAGCTCTGTGCAGGGATGCCTGGGCCTGCCTCTGTCTTTCCTTGGCCAGGTAAGGGCCTGAGCGTAAGGGACTTATGGCCCTTTGATTGCCTGTGAGGCACCTTGGATATCGTGAGAGCTGAAAGACACAGTGGAAATTTATGGTGAGGTCCTCTTGATTGCCCCACCTCTCCTCCTCAGGGCAGGGTCCTTGAAAGTACCCGGCCCATGAGATGGCCCGGCCTGAGGATGGGAGAGGCTCCATTGTGCTGGAAAGAGCATACATGGCTACGGAACCAGAGACCCAGTTCGAGTCCCCTGTGCAACTCACTGCCTGAAAGATCTTAGACAAGTGCTTTGCGTCCCTGAATTTCAGTTTCCTTGACTGTAAAACAGAATGTTAACAATAGCTGCCCGCTGGGGGCAGTGGCTCACGCCTGTAATCCTAGCACTTTGGGAGGCCGAGGCGGATGGACTGCCTGAGTTCCAGGGTTCAAGACCAGCCTGGGTAACACAGTGAAAGCCCGTCTCTACTAAAAATACAAAAAAAAGTTAGCTGGGCGTGGTGGTGTGTGCCTGTAGTCCTAGCTACTCTGGAGGCTGAAACAGGAGAATTGCTCGAACCCGGGAGGTGGAGATTGCAGTGAGCCAAGATCGCACCGTTGCACACCAGCCTGGGCAACAGAGCAAGACTGCGTCTCAAAAAAAAAAAAAAAAAAAAATAGCTGCCTTAGAGGGCTGGCATGATAAGGTACCTGTATTAATGCAAATACACTTAGTAAATACTTCATGAAATGCTTCATGAAGAGCTACTGGTGCTCTTAGCAGATGATGCTTACATATAAGGTGAGATATGTATTCTGGTCATAAGCACCTTCTTTGTGTTCTCATTGACAATTTCAAAATTTTAGCCCCAAAGAGCAAAACTGACCACCCTAAGATGGACAGAGAAGGCCCACAGCAATTGGAAGCTTCTGGAAACTCCAGGTGTAGCCTGAGTGTGCACTGAGCCTTAGAGGACTGTGGACCAAGCAGAGGCAGAGGGGTTGGGAGGTGGGACTAGCGGCTCAGTCCTGGATCTCCGAGGGCTGGGAACTAAAGCCTCCAGGCTGCTTCTTCCCCAGATGAGGATCGCTTATCCAAGAGGAGGAGCATTGGAGAGACCATCTCCCTGCAGGTGGAGGTAGAATCGAGGAACAGCCCAGAGAAGGAGGAGGTGAGTGTCTCTGCCACCGTCCTGGGGCAGCCCCACCTCCTGTAGATTGGATGCTGGACTCCAGGCTCCCCTGCCCACACAGTGTGCTTAAGGCTGCAAGGAAAGCAAGTTTCTCGAGTAATTCCACACTCGCACTGACTCTCCCCATGTATGTGTCATAGATACTTCCCTTTGGAAAAATGTTTAGGGTCCTCCCTGCTCCCATGAGGATATCATAAAACTCACTCTTGAAAGGCCTGGCTGGGGATGGTGGCTCACACCTGTGATCCCAACATTTTGGAGGCTGAGGCAGGAGGATTGCTTGAGCCCGGGAGTTCGAGATGATCTGGGGCAACATAAGGAGACCCCATCTCTACAAAAAATAATTTGAAAAATCAGCCAGGCATGGTGACATGCACCTGTGGTCCCAGGTACTCAGGATGCTGAGGTGGGAGAATCACCTGAGCCTGGGAGGTCGAGGCTGCAGTAAGCCATGATGGCACCACGGCACTTCAGCCTAGGTGACAGAGTGAGACCTTGTCTCAAAAAATTAAAAAGAAAGGCGTGCTGGTCATCATTCCCCACTCACAGGGGGACCGACATGCTCTGGGTTGGAAACTCGAAGACTTAACTGGAGAGATAAGAGTGAGAATAGCTTTCATAGTGTTGCTTCCGTATGTATCAATAAAGAATCTTTTTTCTTTTTTTAAATTTAGACTATTTTTAAAGCAATTTTAGGTTATAGCAAAATTGAGAGGAAGGTACAGAGATCGCCCTTTGCCCCCTCCCCTCCCCCGACACATGCACAGCCTCCCCTCCTATCCACATCCCCCAGCAGAGTGGTACATTTCTTACAGTTCCGCCTGCCTTAACGCAACGTTATCATCTGAAGTCCATCGTTTACACTGGGGTTCACTCTCAGCGTTGTACATTCTGTGGGTTTGGACAAATGCATAATGGCATGCATCCCCCACTAGAGTACCATGCAGAGTCGTTTCCTGCCCTAAAACCCCTCTGTGTTCCACCTCTTCATCTCTCCCCTAACCACTGACAGCCAAGATTTTTTTTTTTTTTTTTTTTTTGAGATGGAGTCTCGCTCTGTTGCCCAGGCTGGAGTGCAGTGGCACGATCTCAGCTCACTGCAAACTCTACCTCCCGGTTTCAAGCAATTCTCCTGCCTGAGTCTCCCGAGTAGCTGGGACTACAGACATATGCCACCATGCCTGGCTAGTTTTTGTATTTTTAGTAGAGACGGGGTTTCACCGTGTTAGCCAGGATGACCTCTATCTCCTGACCTTGTGATCCGCCCGCCTCGGCCTCCCAAAGTGCTGGGATTACAGGCGTGAGCCACCGTGCCCGACCCCAAGATTCTTTTTTTTAAGAGAAAGCTGCCACAGTGCCTTAAAGACCTCTCTTCTTCTCTCCTCTCTTTACAGAGGATTCTGTAAACATTGAATTTTTGTTCAAATTTACATGTGATATCTCCCCTGCCATTATCTCATTTCTTCCACCTCAGTGAATGAAGCAGATGTACCCATGAGTAGGGAAGAATCAGGAATCATAGTGGAAATACAAAGCTTACTCTCCCAAACGAGAAAGAAATGGAGGTGGAGGGCAGAGAGGAGGAGGAAGGAGACATGAGGGAACTGAAGCCACAGATGCAAGATGCCTTTTTTTTTTTTTTTTTTTTAAGACAGGGTCTCACTCTGTCACCTTGGCTGGGGTGCAGTGGCTTGACTTCAGTTCACTGCAACCTCCACCTTCTCAAGCGATCCTCCCACCTGAACCTCCCGAGTAGCTGGGACTACAGACACGCACCACCATGCCCAGCTAATGTTTGTATTTTTTGTAGAGATGGGGTTTCGCCATGTTGCTCAGGCTGGTCTCAAACTCCTGGGCTCAAGTGATCTGCCCACCTCGGCCACCTCATAGTGCTGGGATTACAGCCATGAGCCACCACACCCAGCCTTTTTTTTTTTTTTTTTTTTTTTTAATGCTGACTGTCCCAGTTCACAAGGAGTATAGAGGACACACATCTGGATGGGACCAGGACAGAAAGACTTACATGGTCCTTGGGCATGGACAGGCTGCCATGCCCGAGCTTCTATGCCCATTAGGACTAATATAGACATGGAGGACAGCTTTGACATCAAGCCTTTCCCCAGATGCAATCAGAGGTAGAGAAGTCTCAAGGGGTCAGGATCAAGCCTCCCCCTAATGGTGCCCTTGACCACTTCATTTATTAGGGCAGATCTCCACATCAGGGCCCTCAAAGCTTATCTAGAACCTTCCCACAGAAGGAAGCTGTGACTTGGGCTAATTAGACAAGTAAAATGAGGTTGAATGAGGCATCCTCCATGGCCCTTCCAGCTCCAAGGACTGGGAACCTCCAATGCATTAGGCATCGGGATGAGCTGGCTGCTCTCTCCCCATAGTGGCGATTCTCCCTTCCCAAGAGGTAAGAGACTCTCGGCAATTGAGGAGTGAACTGACACAGAAGTGGGAGGCAAAATGCTTACGCAGCTACAGAGCCACCTCCACTCGTGGCCTCCTGGGCCACCAGTATCAGTTCCTTCCTCCCTTCGAGAGTCAGCTTAGCCCAGAGGTGGCTTGGTGGCAAAGCAGGTGTGCAGGGGCCTTCATCCTGTGCCCTTCTGCCATGCCACAGCTCTCTCCACTCTCAGCCATCAGTGCTAGTCCAGAGTCCCATGGTGGTTCCTAGGACTGTACTGCCCAGGCTTGCTGCAGGGGTGAATAAATGCTGGTTTGGTCAAATCTGAATCCTGGTGCCTGGCATTCCCAGCCCTGCATAGTCTGGGCTCTGCCATTTCATTTTCCCCCACCTGCTCTGGCCTGTATCCACTGTCCCACTCTGGCAGGGCTGCTCTCGGTCTCTCCCGTGCTGTGCTCAGCCATCTGCAGGCCTTTGCTAGTGTAGAATGCCACATCTGAACCACCCTTCCCCTCCACACTGGTGCAGCTGAGGACCTGTGAACTGTCTGTTCTCGGGTGCCCGGCCCCTGTTCGGTTTCCTCCATAAACGTCCTCTCCCCCTGCTCTTGCCCAGGGAGCATCCCTTCTCTCTTGCCCAGAAAGCGGCCTTTTCTTTGACTGTTGCCACCACACAGTTCCCTAGCACCCTGCAGGTGAATATCCAATGTTGCTCAGTGCTGACAGTGGATGAATGGATGGCCGTACAGAGGATAAGTCCTCAGAGCGAGTTAAAGCCGAGCACAGCTCTCTCTTGCATGTAATTCCTATGCTAACAAATTGTGCAGTTTCTATGGACTCACCTACAGTCCTGTATGTAGTTGGTACTCACTTAATGTTTGTTAAATGACTTTATATCATACCTATTCTTCTGTCCTCTCCTACTCAAACAAAAATGCCAAACAAATCAAAAAGTGCACAACTCAGTGAATTTTCGTAAAGTGTATATGCCCATGCAATCACTCCCGGATGAGAGAGTGGAACACTGTCATTGCCCAGGGGCCCTGCCCCGTGTCCCCTCCCCTAAGGGAGCTCCTAGCCTGAGTTGCGTTACTTCTGGAACTTTATATCATTGAAATCATTCTGTGTCTGCTGCTTTTGCTTAAGATTAAGTTTAAATGATAGAGCATCAGGCTGGGCACGGTGGCTCACGCCTGTAATCTCAGAACTTTGGGAGGCTGAGGCAGGAGGATCACCTGAGGTCAGGAGTTCGAGACCAGCCTGATCAACATGGTGAAACCCCGTCTTTACTAAAAATACAAAAACTTGGCCGGGCCTGGTGGCGGCCACCTGTAACCCAGCTACTGGGGAGGCTGAGGCAGGAAAATCACTTGAAACCAACTGGGAGGTGGAGGTTGTAGTGAGCCAAGATCGTGCCATTGCACTCCAGCCTGGGTGATGAGAGCAAAACTCCATCTCAAAAAAAAAAAAAGATAAAGCATGGGTAAATCATAGGTCTAATAGTTGTCTACTGAGTAATTTCTGGAATTTAGTCCAAATTCCTTCACTATTTTCAGCATCTGTGGAGCTCCCTTCTTTGAGTGTTATTATTTTCCATCTCCTTTTGTAGGCTTTGCAGACGACTGAGTGGGGCAACTCCTTGGAACCTCAGCAGTCTGTGGGGGCCCGGTCACCTCTTTTTTTTTTTTTAAGACAGAGTCTCCTTCCGTTGCTCAGGCTGGAGTGCAGTGGTGTGATCTCAGCTCACCGCTATCTCCACCTCCCAGTTTCAAGCGATTCTCTTGCCTCAGACTCCCCAGGTAGCTGGGATTACGGGCGTGCACTACGATGCCTGGCTAATTTTTGCATTTTTAGTAGAGACGGGGTTCACTGTGTTGACCAGACTGGTCTCGAACTCCTGACCTCAAGTGATCTGCCCGCCTCGGCCTCCCAAAGTGCTGGGATTACAAGTGTGAGCCACTGCATCCGGCCTGTCCCTTCTAACCTTCCATTTCTTATCTTTATTGAATGCTCAAGTCACGTTGGTGGGTAATTTAATACTTTAAGACTTCAGAACTGATACTCAGTTCTTGAAATTTACATCTGAAGTTATGTTCACCACCTCTCTCCTCTTGCTTCCAATGTTTTCTGTTGTGTTCTCTGAAGATATTTTAAAATTACAGTATTGGCTGGGCATGGTGGCTCACACCTATATTCCCAGCACTTTGGGAGGCCGAGGCGGGCAGATCATGAGTTCAGGAGTTCGGGACCAGCCTGACCAACATGATAAAACCCGTCTCTACTAAAAATATAAAAATTAGCCAGGCGTGATGGTGCACGCCTGTAATCCCAGCTACTTGGGAGGCTGAGGCAGGAGAATCACTTGAACCCAGGAGGCAGAGGTTGCAGTGAGCCGTGATTGCGCCACTACGCTCCAGCCTGGGCAACAGAGTAAGACTCTGTCTAAAATAAAATAAAATAAAATAAAATAAAATAAAATAAGATAAGATAAGATAAGATAAGATAGCAGTATTTTCCTCTCATGGTGCTTGATGGACAGGCTTGGGGAGGAGGCAGGGGACAGTGCGTTCTTTTACATGAGACTCAGGACTCTGTTCTGAGTCTGAATCTGATGAGGAATGAGCTTCCCCGCTGCATCTCACTGTCCTCTGTGCCAGCTTAGGGAGCTTCCAAGACCCTGATGGGGCTGGGGGTATCCTGAGGGACTTCCTGCTCATTGGGACTTTCTTCTAAGAAGCAAGGGGCTGCCAGAGAGCTGGGGGTGCCAGGGCTGCCTCCTTTCTCTGCCCCCTGACTTTCTGAGCACCTCTGTCCCTTCTCCTTCAGCGAGTGCCTGCCGAGGAGATCACCTATGAGACACTGAAGAAAGCCATTGGTAAGTCAGGCCAAGGGACTCTGGTTAGAGGGCAAAATGGGGTGGGGTCCTTGGGCCTGTTCCTACAGATGCAGCAGGACCTACCACCCTCCGCAGTGGGATCCAGCACCTGCATGAAGGGAGAGGCTGGTGGCTTTTGACCAACTCATCACAGCCACCAAAGCTGCCACTGAATGTCCCTCCTCTCCTGACGGGGGTCAGTAGTGGGGCCCTGTGTGGCCCACAGTGGGCAATGCTTTTGCCACTAAGGACAGCTGACTTTAAAAGTAATCAGTTGGCCGGGCGCAGTGGCTCACGCCTATAATCCCAGCACTTTGGGAGGCCGAGGTGGGCAGATCTCAAAGTCAGGAGTTGGAGACCAGCCTGGCTAACATGGTAAAACCCTGTCTCTACTGAAAAAATGCAAAAATTAGCCAGGCATGGTGGCATGCACCTGTAATCACAGCTACTCGGGAGGCTGAGGCAGGAGAATTGCTTGAACCTAGGAGGCAGAGGTTGCAGTGAGCTGAGATTGCACCGCTGCACTCCAGCCTGGGCGACAAAGCAAGACTCCATCTCAAAAAAAAAAAAAAAAAAAAAAAGTCATCAGTTGACGGCTGTAGGTAGAAAGCAATTCAGAGTAAATTTTTTTTTTTTTTTTTTTTTTTTGGTGAATTGTGATACAAAAGAACAAGCTGGCCAATGGAAGATGTTAAGAATGAATCATATGAATGTCTATTTAATAAGGGCAGATGATTTTAAAATGCATTGTTACCCCTCTATCTGGATCATTGGACAACAACAGATTTTTTCTAACTGTTGACAAATTATGCCTGTAAATGCCAAACTTTTAACTTTTTGTCATCATTAATGGTAGTCTCTCTGAATGTACACATTTCTTGCCCTTTTTCTTTTTTTCTGAGACAGTCTTGCCCTGTCACCCAGGTTGGAGTGCAGTGACACCGTCTTGGCTCACTACAACCTCCGCCTCCCGGGTTCAAGCAATTCTCCTGCCTCAGCCTCCCAAGTAACTGGGATTACAGGCGCCTGCCACCACACCTGGCTAATTTTTGTATTTTTAGTAGAAACAGGGTTTCACCATGTTGGCCAGGCTGGTCTCGAACTCCTGACCTTAGGTAGTCAGCCCTCCTTAGCCTCCCAAAGTGCTGGGATTACAGGCATAACCCACTGCACCTGGCCATTTCTTGCCTTCTTAAACTGAGTCTGGGCCAGGCATAGTGGCTCACACCTGTAATCCCAGCACTTTGGGAGGCCAAGGTAGGAGGATCCTTTGAGCCCAGAAGTTTGAGACCAGCCTGGGCAACATAGTGAGACCTCATCTCTATTTTAAAAAACCCAACAGTATGATGGACATGTGTGACACACACCCGTTTTTCTTCTTGGTGCTAACTCATCTTGGATACCAAGCAGCATGTGTAGAAGCCTTAAACTAAATGGCCTCGGGCTGCCCTGCCACAGGTGTTCCGTGTTGACTTTCGTGGTCTGTGTGGCTTTACCATTGTCAATGTCCCTTTTCTTTTTTTGTTTATTTATTTTTGAGATGGAGTCTCGTTCTGTCACCAGGCTAGAGTACAATGGCGCAATCTTGGCTCACTGCAACTTCCACCTCCCTGGTTCAAGCAATCCTCCTGCCTCAGCCTCCCAAGTAGCTGAGACTACAGGCATGTGCCACCACGCCTGGCTAATTTTTATATTTTTATTAGAGAGGGGGTTTCACCATGATGGCCAGGCTGGTCTCAAACTCCTGACCTCAAGGTATCCTCCCACCTCGGCCTCCCAAAATGCTGGGATTACAAGTGTGAGCCACCACACCCAGCCTCGATGTCCCTTTACAAAATACCCACAGAGTACTCGAAGGACCAACTGTTCAGGACCTTCAATTTAAGAGTCCTGGTGGGAGAGCAGCTACTTGGGGCTATAAGAGCCCCACTGAAAGGTCCTCCCATATAGTTCTCAAATTCTTACATGAGGAAGAAGGCTGAGCCCTCAGACAGAATCAGGAAGTGGTCCTGCCTTCCAGGGCTGAGTGAGGGCCCCACACCTCTACGCCACTGTCCCCTACTCTTCAGATGAGGGGAGAGCCCAAGCAATGCTCACGGACAGTGCTCCCTGGAGGAGTCTCTCCCCTTCCCCTCAGTGAGCAGGGCCTGGCACTAACCCAGCTCTCTGCGTCGCAGTGGACAGCGTAGCAGTGGAGGAGCAGGAGCGTGAGCGGCGGCGGCAGGTGGTGGAGAAGTTCCAGAAGGCACCCTTCGAGGAGATTGCCGCACACTGCGGGGCCCGGGTAAGTGAAGCGTGACATGGGTGAGTCCTAGGGAGCCGAGTCAAAACTGAATTTGGGTCCAGGACAGGATTAAGTTCCCAGGAGATCTTGGCTCTTTGACCACCCCACCTCCACCCCCTGCCAGACATTAGGGCTTGTATTCCAACGCAGGGAGCTCTGCTGTTGCCCCGCCAGGCTTTCCCCAATGCCCCGATGCTGCATTGCTCCCCTATGAACCAAAAGACTTGGGTGTTTGTCTTGGGTCTCTCTGAGACCTCACACTTTTCACTTAAAGAAGAAGTCCTGAGCTGAGGCACCTGTCTGGCAGTCAGATCATGCTCACTGTGGTCCTGACAGCAGGCACACGAACAGCACTCACTGCGGACAACAGCTTCTTCTATTCATGAGCCACTTTCATTCTCATGATAAGTCCATGAAGTTGGTGCCATTATGATCCCCACGCTATGGAGTGATGGGGGAGGGGTGTGTGGCAAAGGAAGATGGTCAATGTTGGCAGCAGGACCCTCCTCCAACCAGGGTACCTTAGCAGGGGGATGGAACGGCCAGGCCTTGGCAAAGAGACCAGAGAGAGAGGCAGCTGGACACGTAGAAACGAGGAGCCATGTCTAGACTGGAGGGAGGAGCTCAGACAGTCCTGAAATTGATTCTACGCCAGGATTTATTAGCCCCAAATGTCAAGCTTAGTAACAATGAAACATAACTGTAAACATTCAAAATCTACAAATAACCTATTCTCCCAACAAAATATAATACGTATAATTTTCTGTTTTATATATTTTATATATAATATTCATATATAAGTATATATATAACATATAGATTTTCACGGGCCTGGGTTGTCCTAACCTCTCGTCCCACTTTGAGAGGGATGCCCATTTCATGAGCTAGGAATTAGGGCCCAGTCACGGAACACGTGCAGTCCCACTCTGCATTCATTGACCTCATTACAGCCAGAAGTAATCAGAGATCATCTCTAAGCCACCAGTTTTGCAGCGCTGCCCCTTGCAAGTTAGAAAAGAGCTGGCACAGGCTGGGCACAGTGGCCCATGCCTGTACTCCCAGCACTTTGGGAGGCTGAAGCAGACGGATCACCTGAGATCAGGAGTTCAAGACCGGCCTGGCCAAAATAGCAAAACCCCATTTCTACTAAAAATACAAAAATTAGCCGGGCGTGGTGGCAGGCGCCTGTAATCCCAGTCACTCAGGAGGAGTTGGGAGACTTGCTTGAACCCAGGAGGCAGAGGTTGCAGTGAGCTGAGGTCATGCCACTGCACTCCAGCCTGGGTGACAGAGCAAGACTCCTTCTCAATTAAAAAAAAAAAAATTTAATTTAATTTAAAAAAAGAAAGAAAAGAGCTAGCACTAGGGCAGTCTCCTGACTCTATGCCCAGCAGCCCTTACTGCCCCATCTTAAGGAGAAGGACCTTCCAGAGCTGCCTGCTGACATCCTCCCTGGTGATTCTGAGCCTCTGTCCTATCCCCAGCCGGCCTTCAGTAGGTGGCTTTCCCTGATCCGAATCTGCAGTCAGGGTCCAGTGGATAAGTGCTGGAGCGTGTTCACCTCTGCCTGCCTTCCTAAGGCTGTGGCTGCCCTGTACCTCCAGCGTATACTCTGGACACCCTGAGCCAGCTGGCAAAGATTCTGAGCCCCCCACCCCTGCCAGCTCACTTCCCCCTGTTTGTGTCTAGGCATCGCTGCTCCAGAGCAAACTCAATCAGATCTTTGAAATCACCATCCGGTAAGTGGCAACCCTGGGCAGGGGACCCTGACCTCTGTGACCAGTATTGGGGTTCCTCATCCTGAGTCCTTCTCTCACCCCTGTCTTCCCTCCTCCCCTCCCCCACTCCTCCTACCCCACCGCAATCTCTATCCCCTGGGCTGGAGGTGGCCACCAACTCTAACCCTCCCTATACAAGGAAATAGAGACCAGAGAGGGAAAGAGGCCGCCTCAATGAAACCTGGAAAGACCCAAGAGTCCTAGTGTCCCAGGCTGGCACTTTCTAAAGCAGCAGTGTCACTGCGGAGCCTGCAGAGAAACTTGACTCCAAGCTGTAGATTCTAGTAAAATCTGGAATCCTGGGAACCTGTGGAATGAAGGGGTCACTGGTCCCTGTGCAAAAAGAAACCCAAGTCACCTACTCTGTTTGGTTGCATAAAGGTGGGATCCTGAAATTCTCTTTTCATGCCTTTCTCCCCATGTGTTCCTGCCGCCTAGGCCCCCACCAAGCCCATCGGGAACCATCACTGCAGCCTACGGTCAGCCGCAGAACCACTCCATCCCCGTCTACGAAATGAAGTTTCCCGATCTGTGTGTATACTGAATTCTAAGAGCCGGAGCCCCTCTAGGGGATGGGGTCTGAGGAGGGCTCACTTCACGCCCACGCGACCACATGGAGATCTGGCTGGGATCTCTGAGAAAATGTCACCTTGGATGGCAGCGCCTCCCAGGCTAAGCCAAGGTGGAGACTCTCTGGTCCTTCTTGGCCCTCCTACCTCCTCCTCGTCTTCCCTGAGGGAGATCTCACCAATCAGCGTCTCACCTGCGCCCTCTTCGTCTTCTCTTATGTCAGCAGGGGCAGAGAATCGTGGGGTGTCTCTCGAGAGAAGCCGGGGGAAAGGGGCTTAGAAGCTCCTGCTTGGTGTTTTGAGTGAAGGGCTTCCACAGGGGGTGCATGTCCTCCCCAGAGGAGGGAGCTGGATGGAGACTTGGTTGCTGAGAGGAAGCTAAGGACTCTACTCCCCTGCGGAAGGAAGCTGAGAAGGGGATGGCTCTCTCCTCCCCAGCACTGCCCCTGCTCCCCGCCCGTGTCCCTGCTGTGTCTCTCACTCTCTTGCTCATCTCCCATTTGTCTGTGTTTCTACCATTAATGAATGCTAAGCCCTTGTAATGGAGCTGGGGTGGAGACACCACGAGGGGTGGGGGGGGCAGCAAAGGGTAGGAAGCAGGATGCAAGGCTGGCAGGAGGCGGGCCTGTGGCATCAGCAGTCCCAGCGGGCAAGTGTGGTCCCTGTAGCAGCTTCTTACCTCCTTTGTTCTTAAGGAGCTTGTGTTGGGCTCCCACGGTCCTGTCTGCTGGACGTTTTCCAGAGTTGGGTTCTCTCTCTGTGATGTCTTTCTTCTGAGGGTCCCAAGGTGTTCCTGGCACCTCTGGGTTGAGGAAAGGCCGAACAAGATAATCTCGGAGGGGAACTGCAGGGTCCTCAAGATTTGCCTATATCACCTCCTATGGAAAAGGCTCCCAGCCTGACCTGGGTTGTAGGAGAGTGGGGAGGGTGGGATGAGTGGCGTTTTGGGGCTCAAGGATATCAGAAGCCAACTTTTTAGATGTTCCGTTTGAAGAAAGAAGGATCTAACACCTAATATTAGGATGATTTCTTCACTCTCTGGACAAAGTCTGGGACATTGGCACCAACAGGCAACGCGTGTGGCTTGGGAGAGGCCATGGAGACCCCTTTGGGTTCTGGGTTCCTGTTTTCCTGGTGTGCCGTCTGTGTCTGTGTAATGAGGGTGTGCGGAGAGGAGCTAACACGGAGCCGGGCGGGGCCGCCCAGGAGGCAGTTTGCTACCTTCTTTGCCAATTCCCCTTTCTGGCCCCTTCTCCAGGAGCCTTTGTGTCTCCCGGGGTGCCCCTGACAGAACCTCACCTGGGGCTCCGCCCGTGGCAGTGCCGTGTGGTCCAAAATCGTCCTTTCCTTCTCCGTTAGTCACATTTCCTGTAACTCCTCTGAGCCGACATAACCTACAGTAAGATGTGAGTGTCAGATGTCCTCTCCCTGGAGTCTGCTTTCTAAAGGGGGCAGGGTGAGTAGATTTCTTGATCCAAAGGAATCTTTTTTTTTTTCCTAGAGATAGGGGTCTCACTATGTTGCCCAGGCTGGCCTCGAACTCCTGAGTTTAAGTGATTCTCCCGCCTCAGCCTCCTGAGTAGCTGGGAATCCCTTTTTAGGGTACAATTTCAGGCAGTGTGGCATGGAGTCAGAAGCAGCCTGTTTCTCCTAAGGGGAGGGCAGGCTTCTCAGGATGGCCTCAGCTCATAGCCCCATGCGTGGTGCACACGGATGTGCAGGGAGAGCCTGATTGTTAGGTGGATGTATTTTCCAGAATCGGGGAGAGACTGAACATGAGCATTTCCCATTAATATGTGCAATAAATGTCTTGGGGAAGGGGCTATTTGACCCTCATTCCCATAGTTTCGGCACTTCAGATGAAGCTCTTTCCTGTGGTCACCATCTCCGCTGTGGGCACGCAGCATCTTTTTCTTGTTTTTTGTTTTTGATTTTGTTTTTGATTTTGTTTTTTTGAGACGGAGTCTCGCTCTGTCACCCAGGCTGGAGTTCAATGGCGCGACCTCGGCTTACTGTGACCTCCGCCTCCTGGGTTCAAGCGATTCTCCTGCCTCAGCCTCCTGAGTAGCTGGGATTGCAGGCATATGCCACCATGCCTGTCGAATTTTGTGTTTTTAGTAGAAATGGGGTTTCACCGTGTCGGCCAGGCTGGTCTCAAACTCCTGACCTCGAGCGATCCACCCGCCTCAGCCTCTCAAAGTGCTGGGATTACAGGCGTGAGCCACCGCGCCCGGCTTGGCACGCGGCTTCTGAATGGCCTGAGGGCAGGGCCCAGGCATGGAGGCTCCTGCGCCCCCAAGGCTTTTTGGCTGTGTTTTGTGGTCTCTGGCTTATGCTCAACCCAATTCTACAAGCATGAACTTAGACTTCTCTTTAATATTTCTGTATTTAAAAACCACCTTTAAATTAACTCAAACTTGACAGCAACCAACCTTTGAAAGAAACTTTAAAGAAAACTGAAATCTTGATTCACAGACATGTTCTTTCCTCACTGGCTCCTCCCAGGTTTTATCCTGTGCCCAGCTTGGGTGAGAGACCCACTGTTTCTTGGGCCTACTTGCCATTACGGTTCCCCAGTGGCAGCTTCATCCTGAGCACTGCCTGTGAACGCTGGTTCTGTGACTTGGCAGTCGCCTCCCTGGAGCATCTTTCCAGAGCCAGCATTAGAACCAGAGACCCCCAGGTCCACTCAGATGTTTCTGCCCCTCATCCCCATCCTGTGAATAGAGAGATAGAAAAGGTGCAGGTTCCTGCTGCTTAGACTCTGCTGTTACCTCTCCATCTGTCCCAGGCAGCTTTTCCTTTCCATCACTGCTGCTTGGCAAAAAAAGTGCTTCTTTTGAAGAACTGGTCATTTTTTGAGTGCCCTCTTCTCAGTTTCATTTAAACTTACACTCAGGAGAGTGTTGGGTTGTCTGCTGACATGGAGTAGAACCTGGATTCTGGCCAAATAGGCCAGAATCAGAAAGGTGAAGGTGAGTGTGATAGTAGGTAATCTCCTCACCCCAGCACAGGCCCTGAGAGAGAGGCAAAGCAGTTTGACGGGATCCGGAGGGGAGGGAGGCACCCCGGCCCTTGGCCTGGCATCAGTGAGTCCTGCCTTCCAAGCCCCCGGAGGCTGGTGGCACTGCATTGTGCCCCTTTTTGCCACCCTTCTCTGCTGTGATTTTGAGCGAAGAGGAGTCAGTAAGCCCATTAAGACCAGCTGCTCCCAAAGCCCAAAGACTCCGGCTTTGTGGGGAAGGGCTAGCGTTGGTCAGGACTCTGCTGACAGCACTGAGAAGGCAGGAATGTATTTGAGATTTGGAAGTTCTGTTAATTTGGTGGAGTCAGGTGAATGGATAAGAAGCAGATCGGCAGAAAGCACCAGTGTGGTCCCAAGGCTCCCTCTGTTTTCCTTGCCATGGAGTCCCCAGCGCCTTGTGCCTGT
Source organism: Theropithecus gelada (assembly GCF_003255815.1). Taxonomy (NCBI): domain Eukaryota; kingdom Metazoa; phylum Chordata; class Mammalia; order Primates; family Cercopithecidae; genus Theropithecus; species Theropithecus gelada. The sequence continues at coordinate 45,499,434 of NC_037681.1, forward strand.
TTCCATTTCCCTCTTTGAAAAGTAGAAATCAGTGGTTTATTAACTCCTGAACAGCCTTCTCACTGTAGAAGGAGCCTGAGCAGGTCAGAAGACCTAGAAAAGTCCTCAGATACCCCACTCTGTCCAACCCCCTTTCTCATGTACAAATATAAATGAATGAGCAGGAAAAGAGGAGGTCTGGACCCACTAAAGTACTTGAAGAAGCACAAGTGTCGTAGATGTGCCGCCTTTTGCCCTGGGTGTTCTAGATCCCATAGAACACGTTTCAGCTGGACTAAGAATCAGACTAGCCAGGGGTTCTTCTGAACAGCTCAGGCCAGACCTCTGGGCTCCTCTGGGGACCCTGGGATGTGAGGCCTTGCAGTTTCCATTCCATTGTCCCCAGGCCTCCTGACCTGGTGACAGAGAATGCCCGAGAAATGTGAGTCTGTTTTTCCCAGTTCCTCTTCATGACCAGGAAATGGCAGCTGGCCGGTTGGCGTCCTGTGGGAAAGGGCTAACCTGGCCTGTTAGGTAGATACTAGGTTTAAAGGTAGACAGGGAGATGGCATCATCAGGGCAGACCAGGCCTACTTCTGTGACCCCAGACCTTGGCAGGCAGGTCTTGCTGAAACCAGGCATCTCCCTCACACCTGGGGAAAGGTTTAGGGCAACGTGTTGCCTCTTCATCCCGTTAACCCTAGAAATCTGGTTAGAGTGGCCCCTTACCCCAAGTCTGGCCTAGGTCTGAAGACTGCAGAAGGATAGTCATGATGGGCCCATCCTAGAGCCTGGCTTGCTGGGTATGGCGGGGACAGGAGGGCGGGGGGACAGGAGGGCGGGGACAGGAGGGTGTTGGGAAGGGCCTGAGGCCAAAGCCAGTTTTCTGTGCTCCCTTTAGCCCCAGCCTGGCTGGCCAGATCTCCTCTCCTTCAGGGGACCGTGGGTTCACCCAAGCCAGTCACCTTCCTCTTCCAAGCTCTACCCCCATGACTGTTGATTTCTGGCACGTGGAGGCAGAGTTATGAATCCACAAATGCTGCAGCCCATACCTCGTAATGTGTCTGTGTCCACTTAGAGCCTCACAACCTGGCTGAGTGTGTGTGTGCACGTGTGTGTAGTATAGTTTGTAGTTGACAATATGTGTATATAATAGCTTGTGTATTTATATGTGAGTACAGAATTAGTGCCCGTGGCGGTTTTCTGTATTTTAAACCCATTGAATTGATTAGTTTTATTTTCGGGAAGTGGGAAAGGGGGAGTGGGGGGAAGTGTAGGAAGAAGGACTCTTAGCCAAATCATTCTCTAGGACTATTAGTCGCGATCTCCCAGTGAGCCGTCATGATGCCCTTTTCAAATAAATGTTAATGTTGTCACCACATGGCTGTTTGATTTCTTTAAAGCAAATGGTTTTTTTGAGAAGCAAATGCGATCTGAAAATACCAACAGTGTACTACTGACATTTAGCCACCTCCACTAACCATGACTTTACCTGTCTTAGAGGGAGAAGGTGTGGGGGAAAGGAGGCTACCAAGATGGAAACCTCAGGCCCAGCATGCCCAGCATGGGAGCATCCTGTTAGGAAGGCCTAGGCCATTATTCATTCTAGCACATTCCATGTAAGCCATATTGGGGAACACCTTGTCTTAAGAATCTGGCTTCCTGGCCAGGTGCAGTGGCTTATGCCTATAATCCCAGCACTGTGGAAGGCCAAAATGGGTGGATCACTTGAGGCCAGGGGTTCGAGACCAGCCTAGCCAACATGGTAAAACCCCGTCTCTACTAAAAATACAAAAATTAGCCAGGTGTGGTGGCGGGCGCCTGTACTCCCAGGTACTCGGGAGGTTGAGGTGAGGAAATCACTTGAACCGGGGAGGCAGAGGTTGCAGTGAGCCGAGATTGCACCACTGCGCTGCAGCCTGGGAGACAGAGCGAGACCCTGTCTCAAAAACAAAAAAAGAATCTGGCTTTCTGACTCACCGCATATCAAAACTTCACAGGGAGAATTCCCAATTATTTTTTCATTGTGAACTCCCAGAGCATCAAAATAACACGGGGTACCTATGTCAGCGCCACACACAGAGGCTTCCCAGCTGGCTTTGCTCTATACTGCACTGGTCTATCTAATGCATTTGACATGTATGTGTGCATCTCTATGTGGTAAGTCTCATGTGAATTGTAAATGCATGTAAATGTGCAAACCTGTGGTCCCAGCATTGTGACAGCACTATGGGGAGATACAAAAGAAACACACACCTGGCTTCTGCCCTTGCAAAGCTTGAAATTTTCCTGAGAAAAGATAGGCATGGATGCAGCAAGGAACTTGCCATCCAAGCCGGACAGCATGCCCTCTAGTGTGGAAGGGGCTGATGGCAGAAACACTGAAAATGAACAGGGCACCTGGCAAAGGGCATCACTTGCCCCACAAAGGTGGACATGAGCCTGAGTTCATACTGAAAAGAGAGTTGCATTCAAAATGGTAGGGGAGCCAGGGGCGGTGGCTCACCCCTGTAATCCCAGCACTTTGGGAGACCGAGGTGGGCAGATCACCTGAGGTCAGGAGTTCCAGACCAGTCTGGCCAATATGGTGAAACCCTGTCTCTACTAAAAATACAAAAATTAGCTGGGCGTGGTGGCACATGCCTGTAATCCCAGCTATTTGGGAGGTTGAGGCAGGAGAATCGCTTGAACCCGGGAGACAAAGGTTACAGTGAGCTGAGATTGCGCCACTGCACTCCAGCCTGGGTGACAGAGCGAGACTTCGTCTCGAAAACAACAACAAAATTGCAGGGGAGGGTGGGGGATTCCAGGCAGAGAGTATAGGACGATGTGAGGCCTGTGAGGAGACCAGCAAGTGTGAGACAGCGCCTTCATCCAGGGAAACTTGGGAAGCAGGGTTTGGTAAAGAGAGAGTGCCCATCTACAAGGGTCCTGTCCACCATGCTTAGTAGTTTGGAATTGACAGAAATTGGGGTGGGGGCACTGTTTTGACTCTTGAGCCTGGGACTGTGGGGGGGGGGGGGGGAAAGCAAGATTTTGTATACACTAATACGAAGAATTCATATATGATGGGCTGGGGAGAGGGCTGGAGTCTAGGAGACCAATTGGTTAGGAAGCTGTTATCAGAGAGGCCTGGGGGAAGTACTAAGGATGAGGAGAAGGGTTGGAGCTGAAATATGTGGGGAGGGAGGAGCTTGGGCATAGCAGGAGAGATCAGAGGGCCTCAATCAGGGCTTAAGCCCTAGGGGCTGGAAGAAGCAACTGTGTAGTGTATGTTGTATTAAAACAGACGTGTGTCTCCATGAGTGTGAGAGAGACCATATGTTTGAGCGTATCTGTGAGTAGCCTGGGAGTGCAAATTGGGACTGATACCAACTCTCAGCTCTCACACTTAGCTTCTGTGATGAAAAGATTATGTCCATTTTGTCCTTTAATCTTCATAATAACCCTCATACCGGGAAGGGAGGGATAGATGACAGAACTAAATTTTGGAGAAGTTCAGAGACTTACCTAAGGTCCTATGGATTGTCAGGAGCAGTCAGGACTCAGTTCCCTGGAGACATTACCAAGACTTCTCACGTGACAGTCCAGAGCCCTCCCAGGCGTGGGTAGGCCTCAACCTGTACAACTGGCTTTTGGAGGTGGACAAGAGCCGGGGAGCCCCTGAGCACCCGGGGTCACTCTTGCAGGAATCCTGCCTTTGCACGTGTGCTAGCTGAGCAGTCTTCCACTCAGTGGAGTGTGTGGAAAATACGGCCATCCTAGAGGTGTTGGAGCCACCCTGAGCCTTCACCCAAACTATCTGATCCCTTGAAGATCCATTTGGGGGTAGGGGGAGGAAGCACATTTTCCTTACATGCTCACTACGTCCCGGGAAATAGCCTACCGCATGGAAACCACGGTGCTCCTCCGATCCATGCTGCTGTTATTTGACGGCTACGTATTTTTATTTCATTCACACAGTTTACATTCAAAGTCAGAGGCGGATGTGAAATTTGAAAGGTTTTATTTCCTGACTACAGACAGCTTTAAGAGGCTGAATATCTGCCGCGACCACCGCCCCCAGGCTGGGCAGCAGCAGGGTAGGGGAGAGCAAGGGGCTTTGGGGTCGACCTCCCTGGGGAGGGTAGCCCCAGGGCCCCGCTGTGCCCTCACTGGCCCTTCTTGTAGGCGTTCTTGATGATGGCGTTTTTGAACAGTGTCACCAGGGGAGTCTGGCTCTTCTCGGAGGTCATGAAGCCGCCGTAGCGCTTGTCCTTGGGCGGGCTGCCCCAGCGGAAGTGCTCCATCCTGTAGGGGCCCTCATCCTTCTTCTCGGCCGCCACCAGCAGGCTGTGCTCCAGGTCGGCCCGGGGCCCCGCGCCGTCGTCCGCAGGGCCGTCGGGGCCATCCCCCGCCCGGGGCCGCTGGCCGGTCAGCTCCCTCTTGAACTCCAGGGGGAAGGCCTCGGCCGACTCGTCCTCGGCGCCATTGGGGTACACCTTCACCGGGCGCCGCTTCTTGCCCACCGGCTTGCCCCAGCGGAAGTGCTCCATGGAGTAGGACCGCTTGCCCTCGCGCGGGCCCGGCTCGGCGCCATCGCCAAGGGGCTCGGGGCCGCCCTCAGGTAGCAAGCCGCGGTCTTCGCCAGCCGCGACGTCCTCGCGCTTCTGCGCTGCGCCGCTGCCGCTGCTACTGTTGCGGCGGCCGAATCGGTCCCAGCGGAAGTGGCCCATGACGTACTTCCGGGGGTTCTCGGTCAGAGGCTGCTCGTCGCCATTGCCCGGGAACACAGGAGTCTCGGCCGAGAGGTCGGGCTTGCAGGCCCGGATGCACTCCTGGGGGAAGACGCGAGGGCATGAGGGCAGCCCGTGCCCTACACCCCGGCCCGGCCACTGCGCGCGTCACTGCGCCTAGGCCCTGGCTGCCCTCGCCACGTGCCGGGGACACAGGGCGCAATGTCGGGCGTGTCAAGCGTCGAGGCTTCCCTACAGAGCAGGTCTGCCCACCTGCTTTCTTGGCACTCGTGGGCATCTAAGATCTTGCCACCGACTCTTTTGTTCCATCCCCTGCATGCTTCTGCCTGGCAACTGCAACAAACTCCCCATCCCATTCCATGGTTTGTCTAGCCATCTAGCCATTCCTAGCTTTTGTGACTAGGACCAAAGTCTTATTGTTATATGCCTGACATAAAGGAGTGGCTCCAGGAAAGGCAGACAGGTGGTAGTTATTGGCACTTAATGAATATTGAGGGCAGGGCGCAGTGGTTCATGCCTATAATCCCAATACTTTGGGAGGCCAGGGCAGGCAGATCACCTGAAGTCAGGAGTTCAAGACCAGCATGGCCAATTTATGGTGAAATACCATCTCTAGCATAAATAAATAAATAAGCTGGGTGTGGTGGCGGGCACCTGTAATCCCAGCTATCAGGAGCCTGAGTCAGGAGAACCACTTGAACCCGGGAGGTAGAGGCTGCAGTGAGGCAAGATCACACCACTGCACTCCATACACCAGCCTGGGCAACAGAGCAAGACTCCATCTCATTAAAAAAAAAAAAAATATATATATATATATATATAGAATAAATACATATGGTTTAATTCAAGTCCAGGAGGGGAGTGGGGCTGAAATTTGGGGGATAATCTCTCCATGTGATAGAAGTCTGGCTACTAGGGCCCATATTTTTAAACATATTTTAAATAATGCCCCAACCTTACCTCAGTGATGGAAAACCTACTTTATGCCCTACCCCAGCTTCATCTCTGCACTAAGCCTCCAAAACTGCACCTTGGTTCTTTCACGACTTCTAAGCTGATCTCTGAGAGATTCCCCCAGTGAGCTCTGGGGCAAGCTCATTTCCCTGTAATCTCATTCTGGCTGGAGGGAGGGGTGGAAAGCCAGGGTTATTTGCATTGCACCGTCTGTGGAACCTGTGTCTCTGCTCCTTGTCCCTGGAGGACTCAATTGTGGTACATATTTGCTTAGGAAAATGGCTGCGTAGGTTGCAGCCTTGAGTTTTCAGTGATAAAAAGATGAAAAGCTCACTGGCTGCTCTCTTACTTGAGAATAGCAAAGGAGAAAATAAAAGGATTCTACCCACTCTGTTGAGCTGGACATTTCCGACTTCAGGTGTTTAGAATTACAGCTCTGTGGAATGTTAACAATGGAAAAAACTAACTTACACTCCCCTCCCCTGGATGGATAATGAAACAGGAGACTCAGAGAGGTGATAGGACCTGGTCAAGGTCCCACAGCTCACGACTGGGACTAGAACCCATGTGTCCTGACTATGTCCAGTGCGCCCTCCCTGGTGAGCTGTGCAGTGGGTGTCTTAAGTCAAGAGACTCTTGGGTCTTTCTGAACTGGAACTCACAGAATTCCCTGGACTCTTCGTTTCTATTTTATATTACACATGGAAATTGCTCTGTGTCTTTGAGGACCTCATTCTATCTTCACCTTAACTCAGCTTCTGCATTGACAAAATACACAGAATGTAATTATGTACATTCCACCCTCAGCACCTGCCAGGTGATGGTAACAGGATTAAAATCCCAGTCACTGATAATAACAGTGTGGGTTTTTTGTTTGCTTGTTTGTTTTGTTTTGTTTTGAGACAAGGTCCCATTCTGTTACCCAGACTGAAGTACGATGGCATAATCATAGCTTACTGTGACCTCAAACTCTTGGCCTCAAGTGAACCTCCTAAGTAGCCGGGACTACAGGCACATGCCACCACACCTGGCTAACGTTTTTATTTTTTGTAGAAATGGGGGTCTCACTATGTTGCCCAGGCTAGTCTTGAATCCCTGGGCTCAAGCAATCCTCCCACCTTAGCATCCAAAAGTGCTGGGATTACAGCCATAAGCCATCTTGCCTGGTCTCAGTGTGCCTTTTAATCTCTGGATTTGGCATCATTACTCATTTATGCCCCCCAACACACACACACACACACACACACACACACACACACACACCACACATGCAGATACATACACCCTGTGGTGACCTGGAGGGAGCTCCTATCTGACACAAAGGGCCTTCACATGCTCTGGAAAGACTGCAGAGGGACATGGGGGAAGGCCAGTCCTCCAGAAGTAGCATGAGACATTTGGCACCAATTACAGGAGAAAAACAAAAAAGTCCCCTGGTTTTTCCTTCTTCCAGAGATGATTTGAAGAACTACCTGGCTGGTTTTGCAACTGGTAGTAGATAAAAGGGTAAGAAATATGGAATGAAAATGGCAAGTGATATGAGCTTCTTAAAAAGGAATAGTTTGGGAAGCTAAAGATTTAAAGTACAGAATAGATTGAGGGGGCAATTATTGTTCTTATAGCACCATCTCTAGCTTAAGGGTTTCAAGGTCTCCATAGAAGATGGGGCAGAAAGTAAGGATAACTAAACAGAAATTGTGGACTCAACCCCTCTCCCTGAAGCTGCTTCCTTCCCTCATTCCTTCTCCCATTTCTTACTTCACTGCAAAGTTTCGCTCCTGCCCTGGGTTGAATCACGCCTATCACTGGGAATGAATTTCCCTTTCCCCACACCCCTTTCTTTTGAGCTTTCCCAGCTCCAGTCCCATCTGATGTCTAAGCCAAGATGGCAGTCATGGCCCACGTACCAGCAGGTTGCTTTCCGTGGTGAGGTCCTGACACTGGCTGCTCTCCAGGCACCAGCCACGCACTTCCATGGAGGCCTGAAGCAGCAAGGCCAGCAACAGGGCCCCCGAGCGGCTGCAGCACGATCTCGGCATCTTCCAGGCAGGCTGAGGCACTGCAGAAGCAAACAAGATTGGTGGGACCCCTGCAAGGAGCAAAACAATGTTGGCCACTCACCAGGAAGGAACCTTGAGCCAACATTAACAACACACTCTCTTGTGGAGTTAAAGGCATTTTAAGGACAGGAGCAATGCTGAGAAAGGAGGTGTGTAGTAGGGTGGTGGTATAAGTTGTGGTAAGGAGGAAGAAATGGACCTGGGTAAACTGTGGCCATTTCCCTGTTGTCTTCTATTAAAATGAGACACCTAAAAAGGTTAAGGCTGGAAGCTATTTTGGGGATTGCTTGGTTCTGCCCCTCCCATGAGAGATGGGAAAATTGAAGCCCAAAGAGAGACAATTACTTTAATGTTCGTGACAAGGTAAGGCTAAGCTCCTAACAGAGAACTCTCCTATTTCACTACATGAAGCTGTAGCTCTAACATGCCAGATCTAAGGGGTTAAAGTAACTTGGGAAAAACAGAGGACCCTGAAATTCCTGCTCAAGATGGTCTTTTCCCCTTTTATTCCACCAGGATCCTATCATTCCTCTGAAACTCTATTTCCTATGAATATTGGGTTGACAGCAAAGCAAATAAAACCACTGGCCAATTTAGGCAGCATTTCAAGCAACCTGATTTAATGTCCTGCACACAAATTACTCTGGTGATCACTATTATCCAGACTCCAGTAACTTTGGAGAGCTTCATTTATAAAGCAGATCTGAGCCAGGCGCAGTGGCTTATGCCTGTAATCCCAGCACTCTGGGAGGCCGAGGCAGGCAGATCACAAGGTCAGGAGATCGAGACCACGGTGAAACCCCGTCTCTACTAAAAATACAAAAAATTAGCCGGGTGCGGTGGTGGGCGCCTGTAGTCCCAGCTACTCAGGAGGCTGAGGCAGGAGAATGGCGTGAACCCAGGAGGCGGAGCTTGCAGTGAGCCGAGATCACGCCACTGCACTCCAGGCTGGGCGACAGAGCGAGACTCCGTCTCAAAAATAAAATAAAATAAAATAAAATAAAATAAAATAAAGCAGATCTCAGTTCTTTTAAATCTGGCTCATCTTCTGAATACATCACATGTCAGATGTCTTGTTCTCTAGATCTCTGAAATGTGGTCTGAAATGGCGGGATTTGAAGAGGATGCAGGTGTGGAGGGGAAAGAGACAGACCAGAAGGGAATTACCTCCTGGTGGAACAGCCACTGCAGATACTTTTGAAGAATCCAGAAAGTGCCTGTGGGCAGAAGCTGAGGTCAAGATACCAGGGGACAGTAAAGAGGGGTCATCTATGATACCTCTAGTCCCTTGCGCCCACCCCTTTCTCCAGCACTACCCTCGCACTGCCAGATTTCCCTTAACCAGATGGACCCCCTGAAGCCATCTGGAGGACTGAGATCAGCTCACCACCAACCCGACAATCATTTTGGATTTCAGAAGATCTTCTCAGCCAGCTGCTAGAAAGAAATGTAATTAGATGAGAAAAGTGATTCACATTAAAGTGTGGATGACTAAGTGTCTTGTCACTCCTAATGAACGCTGGCATTTTAAAATAAGTTTGCCTAAAAGAAATCTCTCATTTGGGGAGGCGTTGGCCAAATCTTTTTTATATAGGGGAGGCTTTGGAAGTGAAAGTCCTCCGAAGTGCTCATTGTCTACTTCAGAAGGCCACTTCCTTCTCTCTGCCCCACCCTTGCCCTATTCCCCAGGCGCTGGGCCAGCGCAGGGCTCGCTTCTGAAGCATTGCTGGGCAAGGCTGAGCATTTTCAGAGCAGCCATTAGATGGCGCTGGCAGCCAGTGACTGGCCCAGGGGCGCTTCTGCCAAAGGGGCAACTGAACGAGCTTTGGTCCTCTCCTGGCTCCAAGAGACAGGCTGTTCCCATTGTAGCCTGCCAGTGATCCAGTTAAAGTACACAGTCCGAACTTGGTGGACCAGGCAATTAGATTAAAGCTCCAAGTTGACTGTAGCACATTTAGCTCTGAAAAATGCCCAGATGTTACAGTCACAGAAAAATGGTAGTTACATATGTCACCAAATGCAAATGTAAAGTAACATATTAGTAGAGGAAAAAAATAAAATCATACAGGTCTAATGGTTCCCTCAACTATATTTCAATTGTCGCCAAAGATAACTACTCTGGAGTGATTTCCATTTGCTAGAAGCAATGACTTCAGGCCTTCCTGGAAAGCCCCAGAGAGCATTTCCCCTCCTTATGCCCTATGGGCTGTGTTGTACAATTTGGTAACATATTCACTCCCACCCTCTCAGAGCTTATATTCTGATGCTCAACCGTTAGATGGCTGCTATTGCTAAAGTTTCAGATTCCTTCCTGAAAGATGGTTTTGTGTTTGCATTGTATATTTTGCTTATGTATATGTGTATTTGCTTATGTGTATTTTCAGTTTTCTACAATGAACAAATATTACCTTTTTGTGTCATTTTCTTAAAGCAACAAATTATTGGGGAAATATCAAATGTTGTGCTTTTTAAAGTAGGGCAAGTATTATAATCCAAAAATGGAAAGCTCTGGAAAAATAGAAACTTGCAATTTGCTTATCCAAAGATTAACTTTTTAGTAGAACTACACTTATTAGAACTTCATAGGTGTGAGCTCAACAAATCATTTTGTTTGTTACTCTAAAACTGCACGCTAGCCTTGCCCTTCTGTAAAGATTAGAGGAGCACAGGGGCGGAATTTTGTCCTTACACCATGACATACATGCATCGAGTCCTAAAACAAAAGTATCAAAGGAATATTAAGTCATTAAAGTGGCCATAATCTGTGCATAACTTATAAACTGACAAAAAAAAAAATCCACACACACTTTTATTTTCCTTGGCTTCTTCCAGCCATTCTGTAAGAACCCTTCCTGCCCCATTTAAACATGAAGAATTTGGGGAATCCAAATGCCAAATGGACTGTCTCTCCTTCACTGGAAACGCCCCTTACCTGAGCCTTGATCATTCCAAATGGCTGCCTGCGCCCTGAACCCAGGGTCTGCGCCATAAACGGTCCGCCCCTGGTTCTGTTGAGGGCATCCGAAACTGGACAGTGCATTTCAGGACCTGGGACAGCTCCCGCCCGGCCACCTGTTTTTAACCCCAGCTAGGTCTTGGAGAGAAGAGACCCAACTATTCTGTATTGTAATTGACCCAGGAATTTATCATAGCGCGGCCACCTCGGGTGCGCTAAGGTGGGCAGGGAAACAAGGATTCAGGGGTCTGAATCCAAAAAAATCTGGAAGGTAGGGCGTTCACTATGACTTTTATCCTTTTCTTTGCTGCCCCGTTTCCAACATTAAATTGTGAGAGCGTGTATGAAATCTGACTTTCAAGAAGTGACATCTATCCTGGAAATTGGGAGCAAGAGATACTAAAAGACCGGGCTGGCCGGGTGCTGTGGCTCACGCCTGTAATCCCAGAACTTTGGGAGGCCAAGGCGGGCGGATCACCTGAGGTCGGGAGTTTGAGATCAGCCTGACCAACATGGAGAAACTCCGTCTCTACTAAAAATACAAAAACTAGCCGGATGTGGTGGCGCATGTCTGTAATCCCAGCTACTCGGGAGGCTGAGGCGGGAGAATCGCTTGAACCCGGGAGGCGGAGGTTGCGGTGAGCGGAGATCGCCCCTTTGCTTTCCAGCCTGGGCGACAAGAGCGAAACTCCGTCTCAAAAAAGAAAAAAAAAAAAGACCAGGCTGTCCCAAGACCTCCTAGCAGGCGCTCGGAGCCTCCGGGGCCCTAGCAGCCTGCGATCCCGGTTTCCCCACATGAGCGCCGTGAACCCAGACCGCGACGAGCCCCTGGGGGATCGGAGGCCGCCGGCTCTCTGGAGGCAGCGCCTGCAGCTCCGCGGCCGTTCGCCCAGGGGCCGGACGTGGGCCCTCTAGCTCAGCTGCCGGCGGCTTCTCACGCCGCAGTCGGCACAGAAAGTTTGCCGAGAACTCAGGACCGCGGAGAGCCAGAGGCGCTCAGGTCCGCCTTCGGAGCCGGAGCCGGCAGACTGCATCGCGAGGACGCGGACAGGGAATCCCGGGGAAAGAGCGCGGTTCCCCCCGGCTGCGCCCTTACCTGTCCCGGGAGGCTGTTCTCTGAGGGCGGGGACGCTCGGCGGCCTCTCTCGGTCGCTGCTCTTCTATCCCTCCTTCGCCGTCTCTTGGTCCCGCGCTCCTCTGTCCTTATATACTTACCGAGCTCTCCTGGCGGGCCCGGGACCTTGACCTTCCCGGCAGCGCACGAGCAACAACCCGGGCCCGAGGAAGGGGGGCCGCGGGGCGTGGGAGGGGGGCTTCCAGACGGGGGAAGAGCGCAGGGGAGACGCGCCCGGAAAGGGGCTGGAATTAGCACTGTCCTGCCGAAGGCGCACCTGAAGCCCGCCCTCAGGAAGAACTTAATTATGGATGGCGCTGGGTCTCCGCTTAGGACGGGCGGGAGGCTTAGCACCCCGGTGTGGGGCAGGCCGGGCAGCCTCTGAGGTCATCGAGGCGAGGGTGAAGTTACCCGCGTGCGTGCTGGGGCTGGCATCTGCCTGGTTCTCATTCGGCGGTAAATATCACCGCAGACGGGGAGGCCTCCGATTTCCCCATTGTTTGGAAACTGTGATGTGGAAGTTGTGGGGAATCATATTTTCTCTGTTCCACTTTGGGAGGGGAGGAGGGAGCAGAGGTCAGGAGCCGTCTTGGGGGTGTGAAGGTGAACTACACTGCTCCCCCGGGGCCTGCTCTCCAAGGGCCTAGTTTGGGGGAGGCTTCCTCCTGTGCTCCAAGCCTCAAGGAAAAAGTCCTGTTAACCTTAAACCATTAAATAGAGAGAGGGTGATGCTGTGAAGAGCAGCTGAAGTGCTGACAGGGCGGTCTGGGGACTCAGACAATTTTCAACATCCCCTTTGGCCCTGGAGTTCTGGCTTGGCTTTTGTTCCAAATGTCAGACCAGAGAGAAGAGGACAGCACTCAAACCAAGCCTAAGAGACTCTACCTTAACCTGGAGTAAATACACAAAACCAAATGTGCGATGTGGTGGGTGTGAGAGGGAGTATTGGGACTAAACTGTACTTCAAATGAAGACACTTGCTTAATCTGCCAAATGCCAGAACTTTCCTGATTCCCCATGAGATGCTCTTTTAGACTCCAGGACTCTTGTGGATTCAACTTTTCTGGTGACATTGGCTTTACATTCAGCAATCCTTTCCTTTTGGACCACAAGAGAGATCCAAGCTCCTCCACAGTAGACAAGGCGCTTCATCACCCAGCCCTGGCCCCTTTCCAGGGCCATTTCCCAGTTCTCCACCTTGCATCCTGGCACTTCAGCATGCACAAACATTCACACTGCTAGAACGTGGCTTTCCTGGGTCTCCATTGTCCAAACTGTTTCCCCAACTAGAACATCCTTCCTCTCTCCAGCCATCCAGGAGCTTGACTGACATCAAGATGTAGCCCATCCATCGATCCCTGTTCTCTGAAGCTCTCTTTGGCCACTTTTCCTACCAGGGGCATGAGGTATGACCTCCTCTGACTTCCACAAAAGTCCATCCCCATCTTGTCAGTGCATGTGGCTGTTTTAGTCAGATATGTATTTCTTGGAATTTGTCTATTTCATCTAAATTATTTAATTTATTGGCTTAAAATTATTTATTATATCTTTTAAGCATCTGGAATCTATAGTTTTGTCCCTTTTCATCTCTGATATTGGTTATTTGTGTGTCCTCTTTTTTCTTGACTAGTTATCTTGTTTTGTTTTGTTTTTTTGAGACAGAGTTTCACTTTTGTTGCCCAGGCAGGAGTGCAATGGCACCATCTCGGCTCACCACAACTTCCGCCTCCCGGGTTCAAGCAATTCTCCTGCTTCAGCCTCACGAGTAGCTGGGATTACAGGCATGTGCCACCACACCCGACTAATTTTTTGTATTTTTAGTAGAGATGAGGTTTCTCCATGTTGGTCATGCTGGTCTCAAACTCCCGACCTCAGGTGATCCACCTGCCTCAGCCTCCCAAAGTGCCGGGATTACAGGCATGAGCCACCGTGCCTGGACTCTTGATTAGTTTTCTTAGGGGGTTATCCACTTTATTAGTCTTTTTAATAATGCATTTTGTTCTGTTAATTTTCTGTACTATATGTACACTTTTTCATATTTCTGAAATTTTTACTCTTATTATTTCTTGCCTTCTATGTCTATGGGTTTAATTAGCTATTCTTTTTCTATACTCATGAGTTGGAAATTAAATAAATACTTTTACTTAGATAATTGATACTGAACCAGTTTTTTCCCTCTTTTTTTTTTTTTTTTTACATTGCCTGGGCTGGTCTTCAACTCTTGGGCTCAAGTGATCCACCTGAGCCTCCCTAGTAGCTGGGACTGTAGATATATGCCACTGTGCCTGGCTCCTTTCTTCTTTCTTTTACATATGTATTTATGGCCATATTTTCTAAGTACAGCTTTATATGCATCCCACAACTTTTGATATGTCACATTTCGATTACCATTTGTTTAAAATATCTTTTTATTTTCATTGAGATGTCTTCTTTGACCTATAGATTATTAAAATATATTCTGCTTAACTTCTAACCCTTCCAATTCATACCACCAACTTAGAAAAAAAGAAAAAACTTCTAAACCTTGGGGATGTTCCAGTCATGTTTTTAAACTAATTTTTTGCTTAATTCCCTAGTAGTCAGAGAACATGCTCTGTTTGATTTCAGATCTTGAAAATTTTTTGAGGCTTGCTTAACAGATAAACAGAGGGTTCGTTTTGATTAGGGCTTCGTGTGCACTCCAAGAGAAGCGTCTCACTGCGCTGTATTCTGTGACTCTGTATATTCGCAAATATTCTATATCCTTGCTCTACCTATATCCTTGCCAACTATTTGTCATCTTATTATGTTAGTTACTGAGAAAAGCATGCTTTTGAAATCTCTCCACTATTTTTGTGGATTTTTCTATGCATAAAAACAACACAACTCAGCCAGGCACAGTGGCTCATGCCTGTAATCCCAGCACTTTGAGAGGCCGAGGTAGGCAGATGACCTGAGGTCAGGAGTTTCAGACCAGTCTGGCCAACATGGTGAAAACCCGTCTCTACTAAAAATACAAAAGTTAGCCAGGCGTGGTGGCACGTGCCTATAGTCTTAGCTACTCCGAAAGCTGAGGCAGGAGAATTGCTTGAACCCGGGAGGCAGAGGTTGCAGTGAGCCAAGATCATGCCACCGCACTCCAGCTCGGGTGACAAGAGCAAGACTCCGTTTCAAAAAAAAACAAAACTCTATGAATTAAATGGTGAATATGGGTGGAGGGTAATGTAGGATTAAGGATAAAGATGGCAGAAAGGGCCAGGCGTGGTGGCTCATACCTATAATCCCAGCACTTTGGGAGGCTGACGTGAGCAGATCATGAGGTCAGGAGTTCGAGACCAGCCTGATCAACATGGTGAAACCCCATGTCTACTAAAAATACAAAAATTAGCCAGGCATGGTGGTGCGTGCCTGTAATCCCAGCAACTTGGGAGGCTGAGGCAGGAAAATCACTTCAACCTGGGAGGCGGAGGTTGCAGTGAGACAAGATTGCGCCTCTGCACTCCAGCCTGGGCAACAGAGCAAGGCTCCATCTCAAAAAAGAAGAAGGAGAAGGAGAAGAAGAAAAAGAGAAAAAAAGAAATTCTGAAATCCAGCCTGGCACACGTGACCACGTGACCAGTTCCTTCAGGATGCAGTTCCACTGCCTAGAATGATTCTCCGAAGCTCTTGGTTCCATCCTCTGGGCTCTTGGTCTGTTCTCTGTGTTAGCATTCCTTTTGCATAATAGCCAAGATTTGCACCTGAGTAATTTTCTTGTTTTTTTCCTGCCTATGATATTTCAGGGGTTCAAAAGCTTCTTTTTGTTTGTCCAGCTTGACCACTGCCTGTCATATGGATTAAAGGGGACAATTCCTATAAAGCTCTTAGAGCAGGGCCTCACCCCTAGTTAGTTCTGTACAACTGCTAGCCCTTAACCTTAATACTATGGGAGTGCTGGTGAGAAGGGAGGAGGGAAGAGGAAGGAAGGAAAGAAGGAAGGAAGGAAGGAAGGAAGGAAGGAAGGAAGGAAGGAAGGAAAAAGGAAGGAAAGGAGTGAAGGAGGGAAGGAAAGAAGGCAAGGCTGGAAGGAGGAAGAAAGGGAGGAAGAAGCAAGGAAGGGAGGGAAGGAAGAAATAAAGGAAGGGAGGAGGGAAGGAACGAAGGAAGCAAGGAAGATAAGGAAGGAGAGAGGGAGGGAGGGAGGGAAGAAAGGAAGGAAGGAAGAAATGAAAGAAGGAAGGAGGGAAGAAAGGAGGAAAGGAAGTAAGACAGGAGCAGACACAGGGTCTTTTGGACAGGGTAGCTGATGGGCTCGTTGGGAGACCCTGCTTGTGAGGACTCCTGGGGCCAGGGCGATTCACCTGCACCTGGCTGCGGGCATGCCAGGTGGCTGTAGACGTAGGGCTGGGGCTGCTCTCATCATCCCAGCTTTTCACCTTTGAGGTTTTAATTGGAAAAGAGATGTCACCAGCCTGTGAGTGCGTTACAAGGGCAGGTGCAGGGGAGGCTGATGACTGAGAGGACAGCAACAAGGACAGGGTGGCAGAGAGCCCAACATGGGGCAATGGGTGAGGAGGTACAAGGAGGGTGATCTTGCTGTCAGCCTCCAGGTACTGGGGCTGGTAATGGGGGACATTACACTGGGAGAAGAGAAGACTTAGGGATGAAGCTGCCTCGTGTCTGTGTTTTGAGGACCTTGCTGGAGCAAGCACCAATTCATGCTTTGAGGATCTGAGCGAGGAGCCCCAACTCCTCCCTGGCACACCCTTCTTCACTCTCTCTCCATAGTCTCCATGGACAAGCTGGGGGCAGCTGCCATCCCTGCCTCATGGAATAACAACTGTCCCTTCTTGGTGCTCCTTAGGCTCAGCCAGGGCCTCTTCATTCCTGCTGTTGTTTTGTCCAGAGGGGCCCTTGGGGCTGCTCAGCTGGTGCCCGTTGCCTGCAAGGACACAGCTACCATTATCAGTGCCTGGTAGAGAGTTGGTGCTTGAAAAATATTTGTAGAGCGAGGGTAGAAGGGGATGAATGAGGAAGGGAGACCCTCTCCCTCTTAACCCTCAGTTTGCAGAAACTCATAATTCTCTAAAACCCTCTTTGTCAGAGGCATTTGAACCAGAGCAACTCCATCTTGAATAGGGGCTGGGTAAAATGAGGCCGAGACCTACTTGGCTGTATTCCCAATGTTTAAGGCATTCTAAGTCACAGGATGAGATAGGAGGTCGGCACAAGATACAGGTTATAAAGAACTTGCTGATAAAACAGGTTGCAGTAAAGAAGCTGGCTAAAATCCACCAAAACAAAGATGGCCACTGAGAGTGACCTCTGGTCCTCCTCACTGCTACACTCCCACCAGTGCCATGACAGTTTACAGATGCCATGGCAATGTCAGGAAGTTACCCTATATGGTCTAAAAAGGGGAGGGATAAATAATCCACCCCTTGTCTAGCATACCATCAAGAAATAACCACAAAAATAGTTAACCAGGCCGGGTGTGGTGGCTCAGGCCTGTAATCCCAGCACTTTGGGAGGTCGTGGTGGGTGGATCATGAGGTCAGGAGTTCAAGACCAGCCTGGCCAAGATGGTGAAACCCCATCTCTACTAAAAATACAAAAATTAGCCGGGCATGGTGGCAGACGCCTGTAATCCCAGCTATTCAGGAGGCTGAGGCAGAGAATTGCTTGAGCCTGGGAGGTGGAGACTGCAGTGAGCCAAGATCGCGCCACTGCACCCCAACCTGGGCGACAGAGTGAGACTCTGTCTCAAAAAAAAAAAAAAAAAAAAAAAGTTAACCAGCAGCCCTCCAGGCTGCTCTGCCCATGGAGTAGCCATTCTTTCATTCCTTTCCTTTCCTAATGAATAAACTTGCTTTCACTTTACTCTATGGACTTGCCCAGAATTCTTTTTTGTGTGAAATCCAAGGACCCTCTCTTGGGGTCCAGATTGGGGTTCCTTTCCAGTAACATTTCTGTAGTCCCTCTGTAGGACACATGAACCTGAAACAGGGAAGTGCCTCCTCTTCATTGTGTCTGAATGAGAAATAGTCCGGTATCTTCCCCTTTATGTGCACATTCAAGAAATCCTGACTACTGCTAAAATTGCACTGGGGTTCAGAAAATGATATCCCAAAATATGGAACTAAAGAAGCAGCTTCAGTTCTTTGAAGAACCTTCAAAATCTTGCCCTGACCTTCCCCTCACTCCCTGTCTTTCTGATTTTTTCCAAAACACCAGAAGGTACTGTCTTTGGCATTTCCATATCTGACTAAGGAAACTTCTTCCCAAAAGAAATGCAATTGTCTGAAGGCTCCCTTCATAGGAATCTCATCAAATAGCCAGGAAAGAAAGATTAACCACCTGAGAAGAGACTGGGAGTATCACCACCTCCAGACAGAATTTTCATCTGTTTTTCTGAGGGCAACTCCCAGAGATAGCCTGGGGGGTTACCTGTGCAATAAGACAGGCTGCTTTCACAGTGATTTTTCTGTTTCTCACCTTCACACCAACTACCCAAAGAATAGAGAGGAACTTTGTCCCAGGCCATTGTTCCTTGGACGCATTCACTTTCCCAGAAAATCATTTACTCAAATGCCCCTCATTTTCCCTTCCCCTATCAAGAAATACATGCAGGCATCTAGACCTCACTGAGTTACTGGGTAATCATTCTCCCGCCATTCTGCCGTGCTATACACATGAAATTAATTTGTTTATCTTGTTCCCCTATTAATCTGTCTATTAGCAGTTGATTTTCAACAAAACTTCAGAGGCAGAGTGAAGGGAGGAAACTTTCTCTGGGCACCCACAATTGTCAACAGAAACCCTAATTAAGAATCTCTCTGAGGGAAGCCCGATGGGGTTTGCAGGGCAGACATGGAACTGCCTCCAGAAAAGGACCTGAAGCCTGAAGCACAGCAGAGGAGAGGGTTATTGGTGCCCCAGATGGCCCGACAATTCAGGCGGATCCCACTGCCCCGCTTCATCCCTGCAACATGCCCTCCCCAGTCTCAGCCTTTTCATTGAGCTTCTCCCATTCAGCGCTGCAGCTGGGCCACTTCACCAGCCTTCGGTTTGACCTCAAGGGCAAAGAGGAATCAATTTGTGCAGAGAACTGGAATGAAAGAGATTTCAATTGACCTTTGAATGGGGTTTTAATTTGCTTTATTCCAGCCAAAGGGGCCTCGTGAAGAGACCCTTGAGACTGCTTTTATCCACTAATGCGCGCATTAGTGCAGCAGTCTGGGCCAAGGTCTGCTTGGTCTGGGTGCCGCAGAGCACAGGGGGAGGGCCAGAGTCCATGCCCCCTCCCTAGAGCAGGTTTTCAGCACCCTCAGGGCCCAAAGCAGAGTCAAGAGTGGAGGAAGGGCCTGGGTAATACGGTGGAACCCCATTTCTACAAGCATATATATATATATATATATATATATATATATATATATATATACAAAAAAAAAAATTAGCCAGGTGTGGTGACGCACGCCTGTAGTCCCAGCTCCTTGGGAGGCTGAGGTGGGAGGATCCCTTGAACCCAGGAGGTGGAGGCCACAGTGAGCCGTGATCATGCCATTGCACTCCAATCTAGGCAACAGAGCCAAACCCTGTCTCAAAAAAAAAAAGAGTGGAGGAAGAAGCAGTGGGAGGGGGTGAGGTGACCTGGGTTCTGCCCCAGCTCTGTGGCCAGCAGACTCAGGGACCTGGGCCAGTCACCCCCCTCACCTGCACTCCCACCCCACCTCCAGGCCTCTCAGCCTCCTCATCTGAACAATGGGGGCGGGGAGGATGTGGTCCCTTTCAGGTCTGTCATTCTATGATTTTAGGCTCAGATCTAGAGTCAAGCTCTGTGATTAAAAAACAAACAAGCAATAGTCTTCCAGAAAGTGGCCCCTATTGGTCACAGCAGAGTCCTCTGGGCTGAGGAGCTAAGCTCTGTCCCTCTCTCTCTCTCTGGCCTTTCTTGTGTCCTGTTTCTCTCTGAGAATCTGCTCCAGTCTCCACATGTGGGTGGGCCAGTTCTCTGCTCTGTTCACTCTGAATCCCAGAAGAAACCAATGGGGCCACTAATTACCAGCACTCCTGCTATAGGCAGCCACCCACGGGGTCCAAGTGACCTGTGGAAAGCCAGCCCTGGTCAAAGAGCCCTCTGAAGCCGCTCCTCACACAGGGCCGGTTCCGTGGGACACCCCAGTAGAGAGCCTGTAAGTTTGTGTGCACAGTCCTGCATCAGCAATGGCAGGTGCTCTCTTACCCTGAGCTTATTACACCTGGGTGTATTGCCATGTGGAGCCACATGTATTCTTTTAGAACCACTCCCTTATCCCAAGCCCTTTTTTCACACTGAAGGCTTGCTCCTCTGCAATCCAAGTAGACTTCCTGGAAGTGGTGTCTTTGCTGAAGATGTTGTGGACACTGTTAACAGACACACCAGCCCCTGTAGATGACATCCCTGTTGCCGCTCTTTCCAGACAGAGCTCAGGTGCCAGCGGCCACCACTCTGACTCAGTGGTGATCATAATGGTCCTTTTGTGGGGGACAGGCCTTTGTTAGAGCCTTGAGCACGACTGCTGCTTTTCCAGAAGAATGCAGAGTTCTCCAGCGAGCAGTTGAGGTAGGGAGACTGACGTGGTGGCCAGGAAGGACGCCACTAATGCACATCCATTAGTGAGCGCATCACAGGGTGGCATTCAGAAGCTTCTGAGCGGTCCTCCTTCCTCCAGACCCAACAATGGCTGTGTGGAGGGGGCTTGAAGTGGCCTTTTTACAGGCACTCAGCTTAGTCCCCCTCTCAAGCCCCCGCCCCTGTTAGGTGCCCGTCTTCCATTTCCATGCCTGCTGCTCAAAGGAATGGAGCAGCCAGGATGGCGAATGCAAGCAGCCCACCTGCGGCCCAAAGAGCCCTCACTGTGCCCTCAGTCCCATTGCCCCAGGAGAGGGACACCAGGCTGGGCAGAGCCGGTGCACAGTGACCTGCTATGCAGCAGCTCAAAGAGCCCATGACTCTGCATGCGTCTGTGTGTGTGCACGCACGTGTATGTGTGTGTGCGTGTGTGTGTGATGGGAAGGGCGCAAGGACCCCTGAAATGGGTTGGAAAGGTAGTTGGTTTGTTTTTAACACACTGTCCAAAACCTTTATGCGCAGTTGAAAGTGATTCCTTTCCCAACATCCTCGTAGGCAGCTGTCCTTGGTGCCATTGAGGGGGTGGGGCTGGAGCCTTTGGCAGACTCCTTGGGGTAAACCCTTCCAGGCCAGGTCTAATCCTCCTGGAAGGCCAGTCTCTGACTTCAACATCTCATTTCAAAAAACATGTATTGGCTGGGTGTGGTGGCTCACACCTATAATCCCAAAAGTTTCGGATGCTAAGGTGGGTGGATCTCTTGAGGTCAGGAGTTCAAGACCAGCCTGCCCAACATGGCAAAACCCCGTCTCTACTAAAAATACAAAAAATTAGCAGGATATGATGGTGCGTGCCTGTAATCCCAACTGCTTGGGAGGCTGAGGCAGGAGAATCTCTTGAACCCAGGAGGCGGAAGTTGCAGTGAGCTGAGATTGTGCCTCTGCACTCCATCCTGGGCAACAAAGTGAGTGAGACTCTGTCTCAAAAAACAAAACAAAAACATGTATAAATTATGTTCCTTTAATTTATCCTTTATATTATAGTTCAACCTTCAGGTCGAAGTTATTTTTCTGTGTATTATGAACACAAGAAGGTTATATTATCAATGAATTTCATTTCAAGATAATAAATAAGATCTCACTACTTACTTATTTACTCTTAAAAGGTTATTTTGCTGCCAATGGGAATGTAAAATATTACCACTTTGGCAAAGAGTTTGGCAGTTCCTCAAAATGTTAAGCATAGAGTTACCATATGACCCAGGAATTCCCTTCCTAGGTGTATACTCAAACATTTTTTCACAAATTTTGATAAAATTTGTATGCTCACAGATGCATTATTCATAAGAGCCAAAAAGTGGTAGCAACCCAAATGTCTACCTACTGATGAATGAATAAAAAGTGACAAATCCTTATAATGGAATATTATTTGAGAACAAAAAAATGAAATACTGGCCGGGTGTGGTGGCTCACGTCTGTAATCCCAGCACTTTGGGAGGCCGAGGTGGGCAGATCACCTGAGGTCGGGAGTTCGAGACCAGCCTGACCAACATGGAGAACTCCTGTCTCTACTAAAAATAAAAAATTAGCCGGGCATGGTGGCACACACCTGTAATCCCAGCTATTCGGTGGGCTGAGGCAGGAGACTCGCTTGAACCCGGGAGGCAAAGGTTGCAGTGAGCCAAGATCGTGCCATTGCACTCCAGCCTGGGCAACAAGAGCAAAACTCTGTTTCAAAAAAAGAAAGAAAGAAATGAAATACTGATATATGCTACAACATGTATGCATATTTAAAACAACATGACGCTAATTGGAAGAAGTCAGACACCAAAGGTCACACGTTGTATGATTCCACTTATATGAAATACCCAGAATAGGCAAATCCATAGAGCCAGGAAGTAGATTCGTGGTTGCTCAGAGTTGGGAGTGTCAATGGGAAATGGAGAGTGACTGCAAATGGATACAGGTTTCTTTTTTTTTTTTTTAATTTCAATAGTTTTTGCTTTGTTTGTTTTTTGAGATGGAGTCTCACTCTGTCGCCCAGGCTGGAGTGCAGTGGCACGACCTCGACTCACTGTAACCTATGCCTCCCAGGTTCAAGCAATTCTCCAGCCTCAGCCTCCTGAGTAGCTAGGATTACAGGCATGTGCCACCACACCCGGTTAATTTTTGTGTTTTTAGTAGAGATGGTGTTTCACCATGTTGGCCAGGCTGATCCTGACCACAAGTGATCCTCCTGCCTCAGCCTCCCAAAGTGCTGGGATTATAGTCGTGAGTGACTGCCCCAACCTATTTTAATAGTTTTTGAGGTACATGTGGTTTTTGGTTACATGGATGAGTTCTTCAGCAGTGAAATCTGAGTTTTTAGTGTAGCAGTCACTTAAGAAGTGCACACGGGTACAGGTGTCTTTATTGTACTGATGAAAATGTTCTAAAATTGATGATAGTTACACAGCTTGGTAAATATACTAAAAAGCCATTTCCATTTTATTGCATACTTTAAGTAGGTCAATTGAATGGGTATTAATTATATCTCAAAACTGTTATTATTATTATTATTATTATTATTATTATTATTATTATTTGAGACGGAGTTTTGCTCTTGTCATCCCAGGCTGGGGAGCAGTGGTTCAATCTTGGCTCACTGCAACCTCCGCCTCCCAGGTTCAAGCAATTCTCCTGCCTCAGCCTCCCAAGTTGCTGGGATTACAGGCACATACCACCATGCCTGGCTAATTTCTATATTTTTAGTAGAGATGGGGTTTCACCATGTTGGTCAGGCTGGTCTCGAACTCCTGACCTCAGGTGATCTGCCCACCTCGGCCTCCCAAAGTGTGGGGATTATAGGTGTGAGCCACCATGCCTGGCCTCAAAACTGTTATTTTAAAAGTTATGATTTTGGAGGAAAATGGGTAAACAAATTGTGGTGTATTCATAGGCTGGAATACTACTCAGCAATAGAAAGGAGCTACTGATACGTGTGACACCATGAATGAATCTCAAACCATTATGTTGCATAAAAGAATCCAGACAAAAGACAACTTACCTTGTGATTCCATTTTCATGAAGTGTGAGAACAGGCAAAAGGAAGCTATTCAAACGGGGAGTGGCTAGAAAAGTTCCCAGGAACTTTCTGCGGTGATGGAAATGTTCTGTATCTTGCCTGGTGGATCGACTTTCGCTGAACTGTGAACTTTGTTCACACAATGCACAGTGTGCATTATAATGTATGTTATTACACACAGGAGGAATATGTAATAAAGCTGAGAATCTCTGTTTTAGACACTTCATTCAAAAAATATAAAAAACAGCTTCTCTCTTAAGAAATCAAATTCCCCTTTTGAGTAGTTGCCCTTTCCTTTTTTTTTTTTTTTTTTTTTTTTGCTTCTTAGGGAATTTTCAAACACACAAAATATAGAGAGAACCCACATACAGTGAACCCATGTGCCCACCAGTCATCAACCTTTTGTTATTCTTGCTTTAAATATTCCCTCCAAGATTTTTTTTGAAAGTTGTAAGACAAATCCCAACCATCATGTCATCATCTCTATAAATACTTTGCATGGATTGCTGAGAGAGAGAACTTTCAAAAATAACCCAAAGACTCAAGAGCAAACTCTAAGAAGTCAACAAAACCTTCATCTCATCTTACATCTTCTTTCTTCACTTACATCTGGACTGTGTTCAACTTTCTCACTTTTTTTTTTTAGACAAAGAGTCTTGCTCTGTCATCTGTTCTAGAGTGCAGTGGCATGATCTCAGCTCATTGCAACCTCTGCCTCTCGGGTTCAAGCGATTCTCCTGCCTCAGCCTCCCTAGTAGCTGGGACTAGAGGTAGCCACCCCTACGCCCAGCTAATTTTTGTATTTTTAGTAAAGATGAGGTTTCACCATGTTGACCAGGTCACCTCGGGTGATCTGCCAACCTGGGCCTCCCAAAGTGCTGGGATTACAGGTGTGAGCCACCGCACCCAGACTTCCCGCTTGTTTTAAGTGCCCTGTTACTTTTTTTTGTTCCAATCTGGATCCAGGCAAGGTCCATATATTGCATTTGATTGATATGTTTCTGAAGTCTTTCTAGATCTGTAACAATTTCCCTTCTTTCTTTTATGTCATTTATTTTTGAGGGAGCATTTTTTTTCACATCAGCCAGGTAATGTGCTGATGTGGTAGCAAGGTTTGAGGAGGCACATTTCACACCGTAGCATGAAAACTCAATCACCATGAGTATGAACCACAGGAGGAACTGGGAGCACTATTTAATTGACCTCAGATGATATATTTTTGTTTTATGGGTGTTATTTCATAATCATAAACTTAATTCTGCAATCCAGCTAGATGTGGAAGGGAATAAGGAAAATATGGAACCCAAAGAACTGCAGCGAGAGCACAAAGACCATAAGATACTGTGAGCAAATGGGGAGCAGGGGTGCTCTCCTGAGCTATAGAAGGAATGGTCAGGAGATGAAGATAAAACACAAGTCAAATTTACTGGAGTTGTCCACAGTCAGCAGTGGTGATCTTCTTGCTGGTCTTGCCATTCCTGGACCCAAAACACTCCATGGCCTCCACAATCTTCATGCCTTCTTTCACCTTGCCAAAGACCACATGCTTGCCATCCAACCACTCAGTCTTGGCAGTGCAGATGACAAACTGGGAACCGTTTGTGTTGGGTCCAGCATTTGCCCTGCACAAGATGCCAGGGCCTCTATGCTTCATGATGGAGTTCTCATCATCAAATTTCTCCCTGTAGACAGACTTGCCACCAGTGCCATTATGGTTTGTGAAGTCACCACCCTGACACACAAACCCTGGAATAATTCTATGAACACAAGAACCCTTATAACCAAAGCCTTTCTCTCCAGTGCTCAGAGCATGAAAGTTTTCTGCTATCATTGAAACTTCATCTGCAAACAGCTCAAAGGAAGCACAGTCCAAAGGCTTACTATCAATGGCAATGTTGAAGAACATGGTGGGGTTGACTATGGCTGGTAACAGAGGGCTCCAGGCAGCAGTGGTGTCTGGAGAAGCCAGTATCCTTTACTTACCTCTGCTTCCACTGTCTCCTTTCCTCAGTGTAACTTTGGGCCTTGGCGGGGTTAAGACCTACTCCTGCATGGGCCAGTGACCCTCTGCCTTCAAATTCTAAAAGCTTCCCAGAGCAATAATGTGTCATACTATAATTGCCCAATGGCTTCATCTTGTCTGTTGCCTAGAAAAGCCAATGCACGGAGAACAGCAGGTTTTTGCAACAGAGAAATAGTTTAATCATCACAGGGCTAGCCAAGCAGAAGGACAAGAGTTTGTTATTATTCAAACCAGCCTCCCCCAAAATTTGGAGACTAGGGTTTTTTTGTTTTTGTTTTTGTTTTGAGACAGAGTTTTCCTCTTGTTGCCCAGGCTGGAGTGCAATGGTGCAATCTCGGCTGACTGCAACCTCCGCCTCCTGGGTTCAAGTGATTCTCCTGTCTCAGCCTCCCAAGTAGCTGGGACTACAGGCATGCGCCACCACACCCAGCTAATTTTTTGTGTTTAGTAGAGATGGGGTTTCACCATGTTGGTCAGGCTGGTCTCGAACTCATGACCTCAGGTGATCTGCCCGCCTCAGCCCCCCAAAGTGCTGGGATTACAGGCATAAGCCACCACACCCAGCCGTGGAGACTAGGGTTTCTAAGGATAATTTGGTGGGCAGGAAGCTAGGGAATGAGGAATGCAGATTGGTTGGGTCAGGGATAAACTCATAAGGGATTGAAGCTGTCTTCTTGCTGTCTTTAGTTCCTGGGCAGGATCACAAAAGTAGTTGAGCCAGTTTACCAGTCTGTGGGGTACCAACTGTTTCATCAGAATGCAGGATCTGAAAATACCTTGAACACCAATCTTAGGTTTTATAATAGTGGTGTTATCTATAGGAGCACTTAGGGAGGTTAGGAATCTTGCGGCCTCTGGCTGCATGACCCCTAAAAATGCATAATTTTTAATCTTGTGGCTAATTTGTTAGTTTTCCAAAGGCAGTTTCACTCCCCAAGCAAGGAGGGGATAGTTTTGGGAAGGACTATTATCATCCTTGCTTTAATGTGAAACTACAAACTAAATTCCTCCCAGAGTTAGCTTGGCTTATATCCAGGAATGAACAAGGACAGGTTGGAGGTTAGACGCAAGATCGAATCATTTAGGTCAGATTTCTTTTACTGTCATAATTTTCCTATGTCAGATTTTTCTCACTGTCATAATTTTTGCACAGTTTCATTATCCCTAAGGGGCCAACACTCTGTGGGCCAGTAGCTCTGTATCCAAACATATACGCACCATTTTGGGGACTTTCAGTGTGGGCTATGCACATATGAGAGGACTGGCCTGGGTGAGACTGGGGAGACCTCTGACCTGAGAATGAAACTGGTCTCAGTAAGTGGAAGATGCATTATGTTGAGATTCTCTCCCAATCATTCAAGTATCCATTCAACAAATACAGGACAGGTGCGGTGGCTCACACCTGTAATCCCAGCACTTTGGAAGGCCAAGGCAGGGGGTACCACCTGAGGTCAGGAATTCCCGACAAGCCTGGCCAACATGGTGAAACTTTGTCTCTACTAAAAATACAAAACATTAGCCAGGTATGGTGGTGCACAGCTATAATCCCAGAAGCCTGGGAGGCCGAGCCACGAGAATCACTTGAACCTGGAAGGTGGAGGTTGCAGTGAGCCGTCTCAAGCCTGGGCAACAGAGTGAGACTCTGTCTCCAAAAAACAAAACAAAACAGAACAAAAAAACACAAATCTCCGACTCTGTGCCAGGCACTGACTAGGAGGCAGCATTCAGCAGACAACAAGACACAAGCTCTCTCCTCCTGGGGCTTCCATTCTGGCAAGGGGAGGGAGGGAATAAGCACAGGTGAACATCCGCTAAGTCTGATGGTGATCCACACTTTGGAGAACCATAAAGCAATAGGGATGAGTGGAGCGTGGGGTGGTTAGGGAAGGCCTCTGTGATAAGGTGACACCAGAACAGAGACCTGAAGGAAGTGAGGGAGAAAATCATTCCGATTCTGGAGCAAAGGCACTCCAGTCAGGAGAGACAGCAAGCACAAAGCTCAGAGGTGGTTGCAACTTTTGCATGTTTGGGCAATATCAAGCATGTGGCTGCTGGACCCAAGGGTGCCGGAGAGGGAGCAGCAGGGGTGCAGAGCTCCGTGGTGCCTCTGAAGGGCCTGGGCTTTTACTTTGAGCAAGATAAGAACAGGCCCTGTCCTCCTGGGGCTTCCATTCTGGCAAGGGGAGAGAGGGAATCAGCACAATGCTTGTGCTATGCTGGACAGAGGAGTGGCCCCATCTGATCATCTTCTCAGGGTCATGTGGCTGCAGGGTTGAGGACAGACTAAGGGAGGGAACACAGCTGGGAGACCACTGCAGACACCCAGGGAGCAGATGTTGGTGACGCGGACCAGGGTGGATGCAGAGGAGGAAGGAGTGGCTAGAGTCAGACACACTGTGAAGGTACAGCCAGCAGAATTTGTTAAGGGATTGGATGACAAGCGTGAAAGAAAGAATCTAGAATGAATCCACATTTTGGGCCTGAGTAACTGGAAAGACAAGTTTCCATTTACTGCTGTGAGAAAGACTAAGAGAAAAGCACGTGTGGGGGCAAGATTAGGAGCTCTGTTTTGGACGTGTTGATTTAAGTTAGATAACCAGTGAAGCTCAAGTAGGTAGTGAGATTTCTAAGTCCGGGGTGCAGGAAAGAAAGAGGCTCAAACTGGAAATGTAAGTGTGGCAGTCATCAGTGTATAGATAATATCAGAAGCCAAAAGACAGGAATTCAATGAGGTCTTAAGAAAAATTCCCAAAAGATTTCTTTTTCTTTTTTTTTGAGACAGAGTTTCGCTCTTGTCACCCAGGCTGGAGTGCAGTGGTGCTATCTTGGCTCACTGCAACCTCCGCCTCCTGGGTTCAAGCTATTCTCCTGCCTCAGCCTCCCGAGTAACTGGGATTACAGACATGTGCATCACACCCAGCTAATTTTTGTATTTTTAGTAGAGACAGGGTTTCTCCATATTGGCCAGGCTGGCCTCAAATTCCTGACCTCAGGTGATCTACCCGCCTTGGCCCCCCAGAGTGCTGGGATTATAGGCGTGAGCCACTGCGCCTGGCCTCAAAGGATTTTTTTTTAATTGACAAGTTGATTCTAAGATTCATCCAGAATAAGACATTTTTTTAAGCCAAAAAGATTCTGAAAAGGTGACATCTGACCTCCCACTAGATGCCTTGCCTCGAGGGGTTGGGCTTGATGTTCTGTCTCTGGCTCTGCAGCAACCGTCAAAAGAGAAGCCTGGAGTTTCCAGGATCCAGCCGACGCCCTCCCAGTGGGACAAGCTGGTTCAGGGCTCACACACCTATTAATGCATAGATTCCTGCTCTCACTTGCATCTTGTTCTTCTCAGATTCCTTATTTTCTTGCCAATTTGGCAATGCTTTTTTTTTTTTTTTTTTTTTTTGAGATGAAGTCTTGCTCTGTCGCCAGCCTGGAGTGCAATGGCGTGATCTCGGCTCACTGCAAACTCTGCCTCCCGGGTTCAAGCGATTCTCCTGCCTCAGCCTCCCAAGTTGCTAGGACTACAGGTGCATGCCACAACACTCAGCTCATTTTTGTATTTTTACTAGAGACTAGGGTTCACCATGTTGGCCAGGTGGTCTCAATCTCTTGACCTCATGATCCACGTGCCTTGGCCTCCCAAAGTGCTGGGATTATAGGCATTAGCCACTGCACCTGGCTGCAATGCATTTTTTTTTTAAATGGTTTAAATATATTGTTTTAGGCTGGGCATGGAGGCTCACACCTGTAATCCCAACATTTTGGGAGGCTGAGGAGGGTGGACCACCTGAAGTCAGGAGTTTGAGAACAGCCTGACCAACATGGAGAAACCCCGTCTCTCCTAAAAATACAAAATTAGTCAGGTGTGGTGGTGAATGTCTGTAATCTTAGGTACTTGGGAGGCTGGGGCAGCAGAATCGCTTGAACCCGGGAGGTGGAGGTTGCAGTGAGCCGAGATTGTGCCACTGCACTCCAGCCTGGAGGACAAAGCAAAACTCCATCTCAAAATAAATAAATAAATAAATAAATAAATAAATAAATTAGTAATTTTAAGCTTTTTCAGTCATGTTCATTGGGAAGGGACTTCAAGGTACCTTGTCTGCCATACTGATGGACATAGAAGTTTCACATGGAAACTTTCTGGCCAGGATGCATATTCCTTTTCTCAAATATGTTTATTGTTTGTTTAGAGGCATTTCTAAACAACTCTTTTTGAGGCTTTTTTTTTTTTTCTGAGACAAAGTCTCACTCTGTTGCCCAGGCTGGGGTGCAGTGGCATGATCTCGGCTCACTGCAACCTCCGCCTCCTGGGTTCAAGCGATTCTCCTACCTCAGCCTCCCGAGTAGCTGGGACTACAGGCCTGCGCCACCACGCCTGGCTAATTTGTTATATTTTTATTAGAGACAGGATCTCACCATGTTGGCCAGGATGGTCTCAATCTCCTGACCTTGTGATCTGCCTGTCTCAGCCTCCCAAAGTGCTGGGATTACAGGCGTGAGCCGTCGCGCCCAGCTGAAGCTTTTATACTTCTGAACTCCATGTAAAAACTACTCACTTACAGCTGGGCACGATGGCTCATGCCTGTAATCCCAGCACTTTGGGAGGCTTTTGTATTTTTAGTAGAGATGGTGAAGTCCCATCTCTACTAAAAATACAAAAAATTAGCTGGGTGTGGTGGCACGCACCTGTAGTCCCAGCTACTTGGGAGGCTGAGGCAGGAGAATCGCTTGAACCCTGGAGGCGGAGGTTGCAGTGAGCCAAGATCGAATCACTACACTCCAGCCTGGGTGACTGGGTGACAGAGCAAGACTCTATCTGGAAAAAAAAAAAAAAAAAAAAAACCTACTCACAGTATATTTTGGAGACATCACTGATTCCAACAGCACAGGTCTTTTTCAGCCAGGTCAGATCTTTGTCTATACAAGCAAAACGATCTGGTCACATGTGTTATTCTGGAACAATCTTTTTTATTTTTCTTCCCATCAAAGCACACTGTGGCTCCTCTACATTCTTCCTTCAGTGCCACGTCAATTGGGTGGTTACGTCTGCGGGGGCTTCTGCATGCAGGGAAGAATTTCATTTTAGTTTTGATCAATATTCAGTAAAGTACAATCTAGGTTTCTTCAAGGCTTTATAGACAAAAGTTCAAAATCTTAAATTTACCTGTAACTCAAATTATTATTCATTTTCACTTAATCTTGAATGAAGGCTCAACTAGCACATAAATATGGTAAACGAAGTCTCTCAGACATGAACTCAATTTGTGTTTGATTCTGTTTTCTTAGACACTTTAAGCTACATTTACAAATGTGACATATCTGATTCTGTGAAACACTCCACACATGAAGCCTCAGCAAATCTAGCAAGCAAAAGCCTTCTTAACCCTTAAGCAACTCTGAAAAACCAATAAATCAATCATATTAAATTCAACTTCCTTAAGGGTTAGAAACATCTTTTAAAAACAAAAACAAAAACGTAGTATACATGAAGAAACACACTTGTATAAATAGAACTTTTAAAGAGTATCAATATCATATGTTCCAGTTATCTGGAACTCCTGGCCTGCAGAGATCCTCGCTTCTTTGTCTCCCAAAGCGCTGGGATTCCAGCCATGTTCCAACCATCTACAACCGCTTAACAAACCATCCCAAATTTTTCTTTTTTTTTTTTTTTGAGATGAGTCTTGCTCTGTCACCCAGGCTGGAGTGCCATGGCACAATCTCAGCTCACTGCGACCTCCACCTCCTGGGTTCAAGTGATTCTCCTGTCTCAGCCTCCTGAGTAGCAGGGATTACAGGCGCATGCCACCATGCCCAGCTAATTTTTGTATTTTTAGTAGAAATGAGGTTTCACCATGTTGGTCAGGCTGGCTCATCCCAAACTTAATGACGTCAAACAATAACCAATGTATGCTGCTCGTGAATTTTCTGGAGATCAGGAATTTAGACAGAACACAGCAGGGATGGTGTGTATTTCCTGCACAACATCTTGGGCCTCAGCTGAGAGTTCTTGAATGACTGGAAATAATTCAAATATCTGAGAACTGGGGCTGGGCACAGTGGCTCACACCTATTATCCCAGCACTTTGGGAGGCTAAGGCAGGAGGATCACTTGAAGCCAGGAGTTTGAGACCAACCTGGGCAATGTGGGGAAACCTCATCTCTACTGAAAATACAAAAATTAGCCAGGTATGGTGGTGTGTGCCTATAATTCCAGCTACTCAGGAGGCTGAGGCAGGAGAATCACTTGAACCAGGGAGATGGAGGTTGCAGTGAACCGAGACGGCTCCACTGCCCTCCAGCCTGGGCGACAGAGCGAGAGTCAGTTTCAAAAAAAGAAAAGAAAAGAAAAACACTTTAAATGAATAATAAATAAACAAAAAGATCCCTCCCTTATATTCTGTCACAGTATCTGAAATTCCCATATGCCAAAACAACCCTTTAGGTTAAGGCCTTGTCTTAAAGAGTACAGGAGCAGGCTTTGAGGGGACCGTCCACATGCAGCCGAATGTCCCATCTGTTCATGCTTTTGACTTTGCCGTGAAGGCCATTCTCCACCAAAGGTACCTCTGTGAACACGTGCCACTACATGAGAAGCATGTGAAGTCATTTACAGGCAACGGGCATGACAGAAAGATCAAAGGCCTTGGCGGAGAAGGGCATGTCTCCTTAAGAATCCTGAACAGTGTGGCGTGTGCAATTACTGGTCCTTAAAAGGCGTCTATTGGTGACCTTGAAGAGAGGCTGCCAAGTGATGTTAGCTTTTAAGGTTGCAGGTGACACTAAGCCCTGCAGGAGAGCGAGATTCCACGAACAGATGGCCTCGTGAGGAGGCTGGTGGGGCAGAGGGAAAGTCTGAAAGGGGCACCGAGGCAAAGCGCAAGACCACGTGTTTCCCACAGACCGGGCTCTCTGCTAAGCCCCAGCTAGAAAGAGTCAGAAAGACAGTCTGTTCCCTAACAGATCACGTGGTTAGTCTGCCCAGGGAGACCAGAGCACAATAAGGATATCAGAACAAAGAGCAGAGCCAGGCGCACCCAGCCTCAGGAGCCCCGGCCGGCCGTTGCATCCCACACAAGACACAATGGGAAAACAAGCCCACCACTAGATAACCATTTCTCACCGCTCAGATCAACATAGGTCGTTAACTGTGCTCATATCCAGGGTTCAGCAAGATGCAAAGAAACTGATGCTCCCATTCATGGCTCAGGGAATGTAAAATGAAACAATTTTACTGGAGAGCAATCTGGATTTATGCATCCATATTTTCTTTCTTCCTTTCTTTCATTCTCTTTCTTTCCTTCTTTCCTTCCTTCCTTCCTTCCCTCCCTCCCTCCCTTTCTTTCTTCTTCTTTTTTTTTTTTCAGATGGAGTCTTGTTCTGTTGCCCAGGATGGAGTGCAGTGGTACGATATCAGCTCACCACAGCCTCTGCCTCCTGGGTTCAACGATTTTCCTGCCTGAGCCTCCCGAATAGCTGGGACTACAGGTGCGCACCACCATGCCTGGCTAATTTTTGTATTTTTAGTAGAGGCAGGGTTTCACCATGTTGACCAGGCTGGTCTCAAACTCCTGACTTCAAGCGATCTGCCCACCTCAACCTCCCAAAGTGCTGGGATTACAGGCGTCAGCCACTACACCCAGCCATGTATCCATATTTTCAATGGCCCATTACCACAGATATCCCAGTTTTAGAACCTGATCTTAAGAAAATAAAGATATATGTAGAAGGGTTTTTGTATTTATAAAAGAAAAAATGGGCTAGGTGCAGAGGCTTATGCCTGTAACCCCAACACTTTGGGAGGCTAAGGTGAGAGGATCACTTGAGGCCAGGAATTTGAGACCAGCCTGGGCAGCAGAGGGAGACCCCATCTCTACAAAAAATAAAAATAAAAAAATTAGGCCGGTGTGGTAGCACACACCTGTGGTCCCGGGTACTTGGGAGGCTGAGGTGGGAGGATTCCCCCAGATTCAAGGCCGCAGTGCACCATGATCATTCCACTGCACTCCAGCCTGGTTGACAGAGCAATACCTTGTCTCTAAAAATAATAATAATAATAATAGTAGTAGTAGTAGTAATAATAATGAACTAATTAAAAAGAAAAAAATGGAAACAACATGTCCACCACTGGGGATTGGTTTAATAAATCGTGATGCTAATACTTGCCTGACTATAAGCCCCAGGAAAGCATGCAGCGAGCGTTTCACCAGCCCTACACACCTAACACATAAGACAGTGTCCAGCACATAGTGGGCATTTGTTCAAAGAAGGAAGGCAGGACTGAGTGAACACAGAAGAAAGCAATATTCCGTAACATTTTAAAGGAACGCCACTGAGCTCTAGTACTAATGCGGAGAGTTACCCACAGTATATTGTTGAATAGAAAATACAGGTCCAGGCCGGGCGCGGTGGCTCAAGCCTGTAATCCCAGCACTTTGGGAGGCCGAGACGGGCGGATCACGAGGTCAGGAGATCGAGACCATCCTGGCTAACACGGTGAAACCCCGTCTCTATTAAGAAATACAAAAAACTAGCCAGGCGAGGTGGCGGGCGCCTGTAGTCCCAGCTACTCGGGAGGCTGAGGCCGGAGAATGGCGTGAACCCGGGAGGCGGAGCTTGCAGTGAGCTGAGATCCGGCCACTGCACTCCAGCCTGGGTGACAGAGCCAGACTCCGTCTCAAAAAAAAAAAAAAAAAAAAAAAGAAAATACAGGTCCCAACAGAGCATGATGGGTTTATCCATGCATTTGTTTAAGCCTGGAAGAATTCACAGGAAAATCAAACTCAAAGGGTTTGGAAAGGATACTTTGGAGGTATTAACAGTGCTTATTGCCAGGTGAGTTCGATTGTGAGGTCTTTTCTATTTATTCTTTTTGTCTACATTTTCTGACTATTCTGTGATAAGCACATTTTGATCTTATAAGAAAAACAACACTGGGCACGGTGGCTCACACCTGTAATCCCAGCACTTTGGAAGGTCAAGGCGGGCAGATCACTTGAGCCCAGGAGTTCAAGACCAGCCTGGGCAATATGGTGAAACCCTATCTCTACTAAAAATACAAAAATTAGCTAGGCATGGTGACGGGCGCCTATAGTCCCAGCTACTTGGGAGGTTGAGGTGGGAAGATCTCCTGAGCCCTGGGAGGTCAAGGCTGCAGTGAGTTGTGATCACACCACTACACTCCAGTCTGGGTGACTAAGCGAGTCCCTGTTTCAAGAAGTAAAAGAAGAAAAAAGAAAAACAAAGCTATCTTAATTTGTAAAAACAATAACATGGATATAAATTCCTGACCCACAGAATCCTTGAGCATAATACAATGATTATTCTGAAGCTGCTAAATTTAGGGGTATTATCAGTAACAGTCACCAAAACAATGATATCTGACAGAGTATTCAGCCTTTGTAGCTCATTGTTTCTAAATGCTGGATACTTTTCCACTCCAGAGCTATGCTACAATTTGTCCAACCAACCATCCACCTATGCTCATATATGTATGTTTCTGGATTTTATTCTTCACTGATTCAATAAATGTGTGTTGAGGATCTACTATGTGCCAGGCAGGAGAGAGGGGCCAGGTGCGGGAATCTCCAGTAAACAAAGCAGGCTTTGTTCTAAAACCTTATGTTCCAGTAAAAGAGACAGACACTTAAGAAAGTAAACAATCAAATAACTGTATAATTACAAATTGTGTTAAGTACCATGGAGGGAAACAGAACTCCTAAGAATCTCTAATATGGTGCCACATTGGAAAATTATCAGGATTATGATAATAATAATAAGCATTGCAGGGAATGAAACAGGCAATTAGAAGCTCTAGGGAGAGAAACATGCTGTATGAGGAAGGAAATATAATCAGAGTACAAATTTGTCTTTGCAGTGAACAATATTTACATAGTCCTAATGATTTAACTAAATGCAAAATCACAGTTTTGGGATGATGGAAAGGAAGTGGTGAGATCAGAGAAAGAGAGTAGATGTTTAAAATGGATAAATCAAAAACAGCAACAGTAACATGTTATTTAGAGAAACTGAGTTAAATACCCAGAGAAACAATGAAAAGTGGTTACTTCTGAGGACAAGGACTGGAGGTTGGGAAATAACTAAATAGTGAAACTGGTGTTTCTCATTGATTCATTGAACACGTAGTTACTGATCTCCTTTGGTGCCAGGTCCTGTTCTAGGCACTAGGGACACAGAAGTAAATAAAACAGTCAAAAAATGGAGTTTATATTCTAGAAGGGAAATGAAAAATAAAACAAGTAAAATCCATACTGTATTACATAGGGGTTGGGATGAAGCAAGAGAGAAGGTTGAGATGAAGGGGAGGGGTTTAGATAGATGGGCCAGAGATGGCATCACTGAATAAGTGACATTTGGGTGAAGACACGGAAGAGGCAAAGAAGGGAGCCACGTGGATGTCTGGGAGAAGAGCATTCAAATACAGGGAGCAACAAGTGCAAAGGCCTCTAGGTAGGAGCGGTCCTGCTGGGTTGAAGGAACAGTGAGGAGGCCTAGCTACACTGCAGTGGGACAAGGAAGAGAGGCAGGAGACGAGGTTAGGGAAGTGACCGGCAGTCAGATCAGGGGAGGCCCTGTGGCCCATGCACCTTCTGGGAATCGTTGACTCTTTTCCCTGTATTTGCATTATACATGCATACATATCTATAAATATGTGTGTGTGTGTGTACACACACACATATATAGAGATGATTTTGATTTAAATCTTAAAATATTATTTTATTTATTTTTTTTGAGACAGAGTCTCACTGTGTCGCCCAGGCTGGAGTGCAGTGGCCTGATCTCGGCTCACTGTAACCTCCACCTTCCAGGTCGAAGCGATTCTCCTGTCTCAGCCTCCCCAGTAGCTGGGATTACAGGCACTCGCCACCACATCAGGCTAATTTTTTTGTATTTTTAGTAGAGAAGGGGTTTCACCACGTTGGCCGGGCTGTTTTCGAATTCCTGGCCTCAGGTGATCTGCCCACTTCGGCCTCCCAAAGTGCTGAGATTCCAGGTGTGAGCCACTGCACAGACATTAAAAATGTATTTTAAAGAAATAACTCTGCTATGGAGTAGATTGGCAGGAACAAGTCTGGAAGTGGGGACCCCCAGCAGGAGGCTCTGATGCAGTTCAAGTGAGTAATGCTGGTGGCTTGGAGAGGGTGTTGGCAGTGGAGATGGAAAAATTAACGGGTTTGAGATTTATTTGGGAGGTAGGATTGAGCGGTCTTGTTGATGGCTGGAGGGGTCAGAAATGTTGTTGGTTTGAAGAATGGCCCCCAAGTGTCTGGCTTGAACAGCGTGTGCCATTTACCAATACGAAGGACAGAAAGTGTTCAGACATTGACATATGAAGTGTGACCACTCCCCGGAACCCCTAGGGAAAACTTCGAGAGGCCTGGCTGGAACCTCATACATCGCTGATAGGAATGCAAATGGTGCAGCTGCGGTGAAACGGTCTGGCAGCTCCTCCAAAGTGAACCACAGAGTTACCGTATGAGCCGGCAACTGCACTCCTGGGTGTGTATGCAGGAGAATCCAAAGCACGTTCACATGAAAACTGGTGTATGCAGGCCGTGTGCAGTGACTCACGCCTGTAATCCCAGCACTTTGGGAGGCCGAGGCAGGCAGATCATTTGAGGTCAGAGGTTCAAGACCAGCCTGGCCAACATGGTGAAACTCTGTCTCTACTAAAAATACAAAAATT
Source organism: Theropithecus gelada (assembly GCF_003255815.1). Classification (NCBI taxonomy): domain Eukaryota; kingdom Metazoa; phylum Chordata; class Mammalia; order Primates; family Cercopithecidae; genus Theropithecus; species Theropithecus gelada. The sequence continues at coordinate 45,536,590 of NC_037681.1, forward strand.
AGGCTGGGCGCGGTGGCTCACACCTGTAATCCCAGCATTATGGGAGGCCAAGGTGGGCAGATCACCTGAGGTTGGGAGTTCACAACCAGTCTGACCAATATAGAGAAACTCTCTCTCTACAAAAAATACAAAATTAGCCGGGCGTGGTGGCACATGCCTGTACTCCCAGCTACTCGGGAGGCTGAGGCAGGAGAATCGCTTGAACCCAGGAGGCGGAGGTTGTGGTGAGCCGAGATCACACCAGTGCACTCCAGCCTGGGCAACAAGAGTGAAACTCCGTCTCAAAAAAAACAAAAAAGAAATTAGCTGAGCATGGTGGCACAGGCCTATAATCCCAGCTACTCAGGAGGCCAAGGCAGGAGAATCGCTTGAACCCGGGAGACCGATGGTTACAGTGAGCCAAGATCACGCCACTGTACCCCAGCCTGGGGGACAGCATGAGACTCTGTCTCAGAAAAAAAAAAAAAAAAAATATATATATATATATATATATGTATATATATATAAAATAAATGAATAAATAAATAAACTGATGCATGAATGTTCATAGCAACATTGTTCATAATAGCCCAAAAGTGGAAACAGCCCAATGTTCATCCACTAATGAATGAATGAATGGACAAAATATAGTATCCAACAAAATTGTTTTTAAACATAAGGAATGAGGTACTGCTGCATGCTACAACATGGATGTACCACAAAAACATTATGCGAAATGAAATAACATGCACAAAGGACTACATATTGTATGACTCCATTTATAGAAAATGTCCAGAATAGGCAGATCTATGAAGACAGAAAATAGAGTCCTGATTGCCAGGAGCTGGGAACGGGGGAATGAGGAGCAACTGCTCATGGGTTTCTTTTTTGGCTGGTGAAAATGTTCTGGAATTAGCTAGTGGTAATGGTTGCACAGCCTTGGGAACATACTAAAAACCACCGAACTATGCACTTTATTTATTTGTTTTTATTTATTTATTTATTTTTGAGATGGAGTCTCTGTCATCCAGGCTGGAGTGCAGTGGCATGATCTTGGCTCACTGCAACCTCCACCTCCCAGGTTCAAACGATTCTCCTGCCTCAGCCTCCCCAGTAACAGGGATTACAGGTGCCTGCCACTGCACCCGGCTGATTTTTGCATTTTTAGTAGAGATGGGGTTTCACCATGTTGGCTGGGCTGGTTTCAAACTCCTGACCTCAGTTGATCCACCCACCTTGGCCTCCCAAAGTGCTGGAATTACAGGCATGAGCCACCATGCCCAGCCCTGAATTATGCACTTTAAAATGATGAATTTTGTGGTAAGCGATTTGTATCTCAAAAATAAATAAATAAATAAAAAACAAGAAGGCAATTGGCTGTGAGAAGCTGGACCACTGACAGGTCAGGACTGGAGACTTGACCATGGGAGAGTCAGCACAGAGGTGGCTTAAAACCAAGGGAGTGGGGAGTCGCACCAAAACAGCAGGCACAGGGTGAGAACTGGGAAAGCCTAGTGCCCAGGGAGACACTCACATTTAGAGTGTGGTGACAGAGGAGGAGCCAGGAAGAGACAAGAAATCAAGAGAGTGTGGAGGGCTGGGCGTGGGGGTTCATACCTGTAATCCCAGCACTTTGGGAGGCTGAGGTGGTGGATCACCTGAGGTCAGGAGTTTGAGACCAGCCTGACCAACATTGTGAAACCCCGTCTCTACTAAAAATACAAACAGTAGCTGGGCGTGGTGACACGAGCCTGTAATCCCAGCTATTCGGGAGGCTGAGGCAGGAGAATCGCTTGAACTCAGGAGGCGGAGGTTGCAGTGAGCCGAGATTGTGCCACTGCACTCCAGCCTGGGCGACAGAGCAAGATTCCATCTCAAAAAAAAAAAAAAAAAAAAGAGTGTGGAGCCACAGGCTGCAGGAGTTGCTACGGGCAAGGCTGTTCCAAAACATGTTGCACTAAACAGTGATCCTCGTGCATAAACCCTTATGCATTGCTAATAGGATCAATGCTAGAGGTGGAACTCCTCCTGGGTCAAAGGCCATGGGCACTTTGGATAGATCCTGCAAATTTTCACTCATCCACATTGCAACTGTTCTGGATTGTGAGAGGGCCAAGATGCCTACCACGTGGAGAGGGGACAAGAGCCAGCTCAGCGTCCTGGGAAAACAAGGCAAGGTGTGGATTGCCAGGCATGACCTGGCAGAGCTGATAAGCTGATGGGCACAGCATGTGGCCAGAGTAACTGGAAGACTTCAGCAGAACCTGAGAAGAGAGGGGATTCGTACAGTGGGAACAGAGCAGACTCCTCTGAGGGCCTGGGAAACGTTTACTGAATTAACAAAGCAGCAAGAGAAACACAATTGCCGGGAAAGAGTCTTCACTTCAGAATCCCAGGTGGCCACGATGCTGCTGTGTGACCTCAGATGAGTCACCTGGCCAACCTTCAGATAGCTTGTCTGTCAAACTGAAGGTCCGGATGAACATTTCTGGCCAGGATCCTTTCCACTTTAGAACTCTGTGGTTCCTGCTTGAAAATAGGAGTGAAACTTCCTTTTAACACCAACTACCAAAATCAGGACAGTTTCTCTTTCGAAGGTTTGTTCCTATGGTGGTTTCCCCATTCTCTGCAAGGGGCCAAGAGATCATGATTTTAAGCAAGCATTGACCAAAACAGCTCAGTTCAATTTAGCAAGCGTTTACGGAATGTCCCAGGTGAAAGCCACCACCATCACCATTACCTCTTGCTGACTGGAACAGCTTCCTAGCCAGTTTCCCAACCACCACCTTGCACCACTGCAGTTTATTCTCAACACAGCAAGTCACAGCCAGGCGCGGTGGCTCACGCCTGTAATCCCAGCACTTTGGGAGGCCAAGGTGGGCAGATCACTTGAAGCCAGAAGTTCGAGACCAGCCTGGCCAACATGGCGAAACCCCATCTCTATGAAAAATACAAAAATTAGTCATGCGTGGTAGTGGGCACCTGTAGTCCCAGCTACTCAGGAGGGTGAGGCATGAGAATCACTTGAATCTGGGAGGCGGAGGTTGCAGTGAGCCGAGATCACACCACTGCACTCCAGCCTGGGCAACAGAGTGAGACTCTGTCTCAAAAAAACAAAAACAAAAAAACACAGCAAGTCACTCGAAGCAAAAGGCAAAGTCTACCATGGCCTACAAGGATCTGCGGGATCTTACACCCCAACAGGGTCTGCATTCTACCGTGCACACACACACACACACACACACACACACACACACACACTCCCACCCTCCTGCCTCCAGGCCTTTGCACATCCTGACCCCTTGCTCCCTCGCCTCATTAAGGTCTCTGTTCAAAAGAAATCTCATCAGAGATTTCCCAGACCTCCTTATACAAAATAGCACCCCTAGCTCATCACTCTCAATGTGCCTGTCCTGCTTGGTTTTCTTCATAGCACTTATCACCAGCTTTACGTTACATATTTACGTGTTTATTGCCTATACCCCACTACTAACTACCACACTGTGAGCTTCCTGAGAATAGAAACTGTTGCCTCCACTAGTCCTGGAGCAGGACTCCTACAGAACAGGTATTCCAGACGTCTTTGGGGAGAATGAATGAACCCTCACACAAGCCCCAGCCACAAGAGTCAGTACCAGGTGCCTTCTGAGTGGATACAGCAATGAATAAATCTAGGTTCCTAAGTTAACCTCTTGGCTTTGTTTGCAGGGTTTGGCATCTCTCCAAAGCTGAGCTTTCGTGTGTGAATCTGAGGGTTAGTAAGCCCGGGACACGCTCCATGAGGGTAGGAATTGCTTCCTATTCACTGCTCATCCCAGAGAGAGCACTCAGAAGGGCTCAGTACTCAAGAACGAAGGTGTGGGCCCAGGGAGACATACTGTATTCTTCACACAAGAGCAAGATAGAGATGCTTTTGCCTCAGTCTAGGAAGCTGAGATTCAGTGAGGGAGAAATGGGGATTGATTCTTGTCACCGTGAAGATCCCCAAGTGGGAAGCTCTGTGACCTATACCTAAAGCCCTGCATTAAGACTAGAAGACAGTCTGCAGGTTACAATTCCTGACAGTAGGGCAGCCCTGCCCTCTGGTGGCCACCTGGTGCAGTGCCATCACGGGAAACAAAACAAAAGGGAATTTTTTTTTTTTTATTTTACAAGTTCCTTAATTCCCTTAAAGACATCCTGGGAGACATATAATACAGAAATACAAAGTAATTCCATTACCTTGATACCCTTTCTGCCACAGGAGCTTTCACTCATGCCTATTTTAAACCTAGTTCACTGATTCAGTGAAGTGTTTACCAAGCATGTACTGTCTCAGGCAATGGCTGTGAACAAAACAATTAAAAACCACTGTGTTTGCGGGGCACGGTGGCTCACACCTGTAATTCCAGCACTTTGGGAGGCTGAGGCAGGTGGATCACTTGAAGTCTGGAGTTTGAGACCAGCCTGGCCAACATGGTGAAACCCCGTATCTTCTAAAAATACAAAAATTAGCTGGGTGTGGTGGCACACGCCTGTAATTCCAGCTACTTGGGAGGCTGAGGCAGGAGAATCACTTGAACCTGGGAGGCAGAGGTTGCAGTGAGCCGAGATCGTGCCATTGCACTCCAGCCTGGGCAACAAGAGTGAAACTCCGTCTCAAAAAAAAAAAGAAGAAGAAGGAAGAAGAAGAAGCTTTCAGTTTGCTTGTAATCCCAGCACTTTGGGAGGCCGAGGTGGGTGGACCACCTGAGGTCAAGAGTTCGAGACCAGCCTGACCAATCTGGTGAAACCCCCATCTCTACTAAAAATACAAAACTTTGCCACTGCACTCCAGCCTGGGCAACAGAACAAGACTCCATCTCACAAAAAAAAAAAAAAAAAAAAAAAAAAAAAACCTGAAAACAAAACAAAACAATGAAGCTTTCAGCTTTCAGTCTCTTTTTTGGCAAGAGTGAGGGAAGCTGGCTGAGACGCCTGCCAGCCAGATGAGTTTTCACGGTCCCCAAGTCCAGGATGCCAGGAAGCCCCAGGCCAGAAAACAGGGCATGCAACTTCCATTCCCAATACTGTGAATTTACTCAACAGCTGAGGAGACAGTGAGGAAGACAGGCAGGCCAGGTGCAGCGGCGCATGTCTGTAATCTCCAGCCCTTTGGGAGTGCCGAAGCAGGAGGATTACCTTGAGCCCAGGGGTTTGAGACTAGCCTGGGCAACATAGTGAGACTCCTATCTGTACAAAAATTTTAAAAAAAAATTAGTCAGGCATGGTGGCACATGCATGCTACCAGCTACTTGGGAGGCTGGGGCAGGAGATCACTTGAGCCCAGGAGGTCAAGGCTGCAGGGAACCATGATTGCGCCACTGCACTGCAGTCTGAGCTACAAAGCAAGGCCCTATCAAAGAAGAAAAAAGAAAGAAGAAGGAAGACAGAAGAAAGAAGAAGAAGAGAAGGAAGAAGGAGAGGAAGAGAAGGAAGGAGACAGGCAGAGCCCTGTGCCCTCCTGGAGTACAGGCTGTGGAGAGGCAGCACGGAACACACGACCACAGGAATGATTCTCATCACACTGTCGTACGGGAGCATTCACAGGAGCCCCGGCTCAATCCCAGATCCACTTCCCTGAGGAAGTCTTCTTTAAGCGAAGAACTCAGGGGTACGGAGGAGCCACCTGACCCGGCAGTCAGAGAGCACCATGTGAGCACCTAAGCACACAGAACAGAGGAGGAAGGGGAGAAGGGGAGCAGGCCAGACCTCACAGGACTTTGTCCGCCGGTGAGGAAGTGTGGGAGATCCTTGCAGGAACAGGAACCCACTGAAGAGGCAGAGCACTTTCGAGCACGACTGGCCTTTTAGAAAAGTCCCCTCTAACGACATTACCAGTTAGAAAATACACTGACTGGAAGAAAAGAGTCCATTCATAAGAGCGACACAAAGAACAAACTGTTTGGAAATTGATTTATCAAGGAGTATGTAAAACATCTCTAAAGAAAAGTTGTAAACTTGACTGAGGGACATAAAAGAAGACTTGCATAAATGGAAAAACACATTTTGTTTTAAACAAAAGTCAGTATTGTGGAAATGTTAAGACTCCTTAAATTTACCTATATATTTGCCAGATACATAAAACCCAAATTTTAGGGCCCATGTTATCTCCTTTCCCAATTCCCTCCGCAGCACTTATGACAATATGATTAAATGACTTTTATAATGATGTGTTTCATGCTTCCTTCCCACTAGACCCATAAAATAACACGAAAATTCATCTGGAAAATACATGAAGTGCAGATAGCCAGTAAATCTCTAAAAAGTAACCCTACCGCATAGTAAAAATACATTAGAAACCTGGAAGAAATAAAGCAATTTGGCACACGCACAAGAATAGGCAGTAAGATTAACAGAACACAACAGAGACACTGAAATAGACCCAACTATATGTGGAAATTTAGAATATGATAAAGGAAGAATGACAGCAGTCAGGAAAATGGATTATTCAGTAAATAGTATTGGGGAAATGACTGGCCACCTAGAAAACAATTAAATGTGGATCCACACCTTTCTCCTTGACATCAAAATAAACTGCAGGTAGACCAAAAAGTAAATGTACAAGTGGAATCATCAGTGCATGAGAACAAAACATGACTCTATTCTTACTTTGAGTCTAAAAGATGTAAAACTCCTTATGACAAAAATACATAAAGACAACAGATTAGTTGGGGGAAACATTTGCCACAAGGTGAGACTCCATGTGCCAATTCCTCAACTACAAAGAATGCTTAGAAATCAAAAAAACCAGGCTGGGCATGGTGGCTCATGTCTGTAATCCCAGCTACTTTGGAGGCTGAGGCAAGAAAATCGCTTGAACCCAGGAGGCAGAGGTTGCAGTGAGCCAAGATCCCACCATTGCACTCCAGCCTGGGCAACAAGAGGGAGACTCCATTTAAAAAAAAAAAAAAAGAAAAAGAAAAGAAAAAAAGAAATCAATAAACTGGCCGGGCGTGGTGGCTCACGCCTATAATCCCAGAATTTAGGGAGGCCAAGGCAGGAGGATCACTTGAGCTCAGGAGTTCGAGACCAGCCTGGCCAATATGGCAAAACTCCGTCTCTACTAAGAATACAAAAATTAGCCAGGCATGGTGGCGGGCGCCTGTAACTCCAGCTACTCAGAAGGCTGAGGCAGGAGAATTACTTGAACTCAGGAGGTGGAGGTTGCGGTGAACCGAGATCATCACGCTACTGCACTCCAGCCTGGCTGACAGAGCAAGACTCCATTTAAGAAAAGAAAAGAAAAAAGAAAAGAAAAGAAAAGAAATCAATAAACCACAGATAAAGAACCCAATGGAAAGAAGAAGCAAGAGAACACACAGCAGAAAAAGATTCACATGTATAAGAGATATGTCAAATGCTCCACTTCACTCATAATTTTTTCTTTTCTTTTCTTTTCTTTTTTGAGACAGAGTTTCACTCTGTTACCCAGCCTGGAGTGCAGTGGCGCAATCTTGGCTCACTGCAACCTCTGCCTCCTGGGTTCAAGTGATTCTCCTGCCTCAGCCTCCTGAGTAGCTGGGACTACAGGTGCCCACCACCATGCCCGGCTAATTTTCTTTTCTTTTTTGGAATTTTTAGTAGAGACAGTGTTTCATCATGTTGGCCAGGCTGGTCTCGAACTCTTGACCTCAAGTGATTCTCCCGCCTCAGCCTCCCAAAGTGCTGGGATTACAGGCATGAGCCACTGCGCTTGGCCTCATAATTTTTAAAAGACAAATGAAGGTAAGATACCATTTTTCACCTATCAGATGGGGAAGCGTTTTTAAGAGTGAGGAGAAAGATTGGATTATTTATGCAAATGGAAATCAGTAGAGCCATTGTGAAAGGCAATTTGCACTAGCTATCAACATTTTAAGTGCGCATCCCTGGAAGCCTGCAATTCCACGTCTAAGGATTGATTTCACTGCAGCATTATCTGTAAGAGCAAAACCCTGAGAAACAAGGATGGCAATCCTCAGGCATGTTGATGTGAACAGAGCCCCAGCAGGCACTTTCAAATGAAAAGACACAGTGCCGAAGTCCGGATCATTTGATTTTTAAGGTTACATACATACGCACCTATAGAACGATATACACGCAATTACATATACACACACGTAGAAAATCACTGACAGACTTTGAAAAAAATCAGAAGCGTTACAGAATGAACAAGCTGCTCTGAGAAGCAGGCTGGAGGTTGGGGGTGAGGGAAAAGGGGGTCTGTCTTTGACTTTTACCTAAAATCCTATTTTAGTATTTGAGTTATTGCCATAAGAAGGTATTGCTTTTGAGGCGAGGTGCGTGGCTCATGCCTGTAATCCCAGAACTTTGAGAGGCTGAGGCAGGTGGATCAACTGAGGTTAGGAGTTCAAGACCAACCCAGCCAACATGGCGAAACCCCGTCTCTGCTAAAAATACAAAAATTAGCTGGGTGCAGTGATGCGCACCTGTAATCCCAGCTACTCGGGAAGCTGAGGCAGGAGAATCGCTTGAACCTGGGAGTCGGAGGTGGCAATGAGCCAAGACTGCACCACTGCACTCCAGCCTGAATGGCAAAGTAAGACTCTGTCTCAAAAAAAGAAGGTATTGCTTTTGAGGGGTTTTGTTTTGTTTTGTTTTGTTTTTAATCATTGTTTGTTTGCTTGCTTTTTGAGACAGGGTCTTACTCTGTTGCCCAAGTGGGAGTGCCATGGTGCGATTATAGCTCGCTGCAGCCTGAATCTCCCAGGCTCAAGCAATCCTCCCACCTCAGCCTCCTGAGTAGCTGGGACTACAGGCCCGTGTCACCACACCTGGCTAATTGTTGTTGTTGTTGTTTTTCAGTAGAGATAAGGTCTCCCTATGTTGCCCAGGCTGGTCTCAGGCTCCTGAGCTCAAGGGATCCTCCTGCCTTGGCCTCCCAAAGTGCTGGGATTACAGACCTGAGCCACCACACCCCACCTACTTTTTGAAATAGTACCAAAAGTCGCCGCCGCTGCTGCTGCTACTGCTGCTACTGCTTTCAGATCACGCAGACTGCAGTGGCCTGAACTGACCACAAGGGCATAAGTGAGTTATGGGGAGATCCGTGGCCATCCAGGTACAACATGGTGCCGCTGGAATGGTGGCACTGCTAGCTGAAAAGAAACAAATGGATTCCAGATTTACTTAAAAGGCAAAACTGACAGGAGGGATAGCGAGAACAGAACTATTCTCTGTTTCCACGGCCACTCTCCCATCCCATCTTTCTGCCCCAGGACAAATGACATCCCATAAGACCTCAGTCTCAGAATCCAGGCTCCCATGGGCTAACGTAGCACAAGGCACAGAGCCAGAGTCTGGAAAAGCCTCAGAGATGACAGCAGAGTTTGGGCCAACTCTGCCCACCACCCGCCACTACCCACCCTCCTGGGCACAGGGAGGTAGCCAGGAGCCTGCGTGGCACTTGCTGAATGAGGACTTGAATGGGTGCCTTCTAACTATAACTCCTTGGTTCACGCGAGATGGGGAAGATCTGCAGGCGGGGCCCCTTCCCGTCGGTCGCACCACCCGCTGTGCACACCTTCACCCTCCCCCTGCCCTGGTTCCTCTCCAGGTACCGACAGATTCTCCTGGCTGGGCAGATGGGCCCAGAAGGAAGGCTGCTCGGACCCCCACCTGCACCCTGAGCCCTGGCCCCCAGCCTCCTGGGCTGGCCCTGAACCTCCACATCCCGCCCTGCCGTTCGCATCTCCTGTTACAGGACATGATCCTCCCCTGACCCATCCCATGGCCCTTCCCACTGGGTGCCCCCTTTTTAAGACTCTGCCTCCCTCCAGCCCTCAGCACCTGCAGGCCCCAAGCCCAATGAACAGGAGCCACAAATCTGTCCCAGAATCACCAGGAAAATCAGTGTGGCTTCTCAGAGGAGGCAACATCTGGGTTGGGCGTTGAAACATGGAGAGGAATGAGCCTCTGCCAGATAAAAGAGGAAAAAGGATGTGGCTTTGCACAGGTATTCTGGACCCAGTAAGGGTGGGACTGAGAGCTTGATGTGGCTGTGTTAGAGGTGGCCAGACTAAATGCTTAGGGCGTTAGAGCCAGAAGAGTGGCCTCATACCTCGCTGGCCCCCGTGTTCCTTCCTGAGCTGCTGCTCACATAGGTGTGTGGTGGTCAAGTACACGTGGTCCGCTTCTCCACCAGACCCGGAATTCCTCAAAGAAGGGCTGTGGCCTTCAACTCTGTGAGCTGGGTACCTGGCACACCCTAGAGCTTAGGATATAGCAGATGCTAAGCACATGTTTGTTGACCTCAAATACATATATACATATATATGTGTGTGTGTGTATATATATATATGCAATTGTAGTGGTCATACAACTGTAAACATCAGTCAAAATGCATTGAGTTGCATATTTAAAATTGGAGAATGTCACTGTTTGTGAATTATGCCTCAGTAAAGCTGACAAGAAAAAGCATGCTTTAGAGTCTCTGGGTTTCCAGGTTTACCAGGCACTTTCACATAGCTTATCTCCAGTAGCCCAAACAACAGCCCCATTTCACAGATGGAGAAACTGAGGCCAGTGACTTGCCCACATCCCATAGTGGCAGACCTGGGCCCCTCCTTCAGAGCTTGTTGCTCACAGGATATAGGCCTGAGGGATTTTTTTTTTTTTTTTTTGAGACAGAGTCTCGCTCTGTCGCCCAGGCTGGAGTGCAGTGGCCTGATCTTGGTTCACTGCAAGCTCCACCTCCCAGGTTCAAGCCATTCTTGTGCCTCAGCCTCCCAAGTAGCTGGGATTAAAGGCGTGTGCCACCATGCCTGGCTAATTTTTTGTATTTTTAGTGGAGACGGGGTTTCGCCATGTTGGACAGGCTGGTCTTGAACTCCTGGCCTCAAGTGAGGCCTCTCAAAGTGTCGGAATTACAGGCATGAGCCACCGCGCACAGCCCGTGAGGGACTTTTGAGAAGACAGGAGCCAGCCATGGCTGGAATAATCCAATGTACAGAGCCTACCTGGTGAGGCTGTTGCTGACTTGCCCTCAGGGAGTTCAGCCGCTTAAGAGAGGTTCAGTTGGTCGGTTCTGCTCAGGGGGTTCCTCAGGCCAATCTAGGAGACACTGGGTGACACTCACATTCCTGCACCCCCTGGTCCTGGCCCCAGTTCACACAGACCACCCACTGTCATTGGGTAGGTATTAGGGTTCTGAGTCAGATGTCCTCCAAAGAATGGGTTCTACCACAAATTGGGTTGCCAGATTTAGCAAATAAAAATACAGGCCAGGCCAGGAGTGGTGGCTCATGCCTGGAATCCCAGCACTTTGGGAGACCAAGGCAGGAGAATCACTTGAGCCCAGGAGTTTGAGACTAGCTTGGGCAACATAGTGAGACCCCATCTCTACAAAAAATACAAAGACTAGCTGAGTGTAGTGGTATACATCTATTCTGGAGGCTGAGGCAGGAGGATCCCTTGAGTCCAGGAGTTGGAGGCTGCAGTAAACTATGATTTTGCCACTGCACCCCAGCCTGGGCAACAAAACAAGGCCTTGTCTCAAAAAACAAACAAAAAACCAGGACAAAACGCTGGTGACATTCTGATACTAAGTAGGACATCCTAAACAGGATAGATTTATACTAAAAATGTATCTGTTGCTTATCTGAAATTTGAATTTAACTGGACGTCCTGCATTTAATCTGGCAATCCAAACTGGAAAAAAAAAAAAAAAAAAAAAAAAAAACCAACCCTAAAATTAAAATTAAATTAACAAAATTTAAATTTAATGAAATAAATTAATAAAATTTAAAACAAAACTAAAATGAAACAAAAAGTAAAATAAAAAATTTTTAAATGAGTTAAATTAAATGAAACATGAGAATAAAATCCAAAAGAGATGAACACTGCACAGGCGCCCACGCCTGCGCCGAGCGCCCGCGGCCCAGCAAAATGGCGAGGCCGCGCTTCCCCACCCAGGCGCTGGGTCCCCGGCCCTCTGCGCGGCGCTCGCCCGGGACTGGGACGCAGAGCCGCTGACGGCTCTGGGGACGCCCGGGCCCCGGGCTTCCCCAGCGGCGCCTCCCAGGCGGCGATCGCCCGCGAGCCTTGGGGCCCGGGACCCAGGGCCTCCCCACCGGGAGCAGAGGGACGCAGCGGTCTCACCACTGCTTTAGGCCGAATCCGGTGCTTTCTGGAAACGGCCTCCTGCTGCAGGGTAAGCAGAGGCTGCTCTGTTTTCAAGAAAGCCTCGCGCCCTCATGGCCCAGCAGGGCCCCTCAGGGCCGCTGCTGCTCTGTCTCTCTGGGGAGAAGGTCGTCCGCGCCACCGAGTCCCAGGAGGTCCCCGGACGCCCGCCCGGGCCCCGTGGGAGGGTAACGCCCGTGACTGCTCCTCTAGCTGCACTCTACTGCCCCTGCCATTCTGCCACTCAAATCTCTGGCTGGACACTGTGCAGGCGGCAACAGGTGGGGGGCCCCTTGGTTCTCCCCCACAAATCTGAATGCTGAAAGGCGCGCCAGAGAACTTTTGCTCACTTGGGGAAAAGCCGATCTGTACCTTAGACAGGGCAATAATAAAGACATAATATTAAATTAATAATACCTAATACAGTCATAAAGGTCCAGAACCTTATACCCAGGCATCCCACTCCCTGGGAATGTATCCTAATAAAATAATTCAAAAGAATAAACGTGCCCTAGGCATAATCATGTTCATCATGGCATTATTAGCAGGAGCTAAAAATTGAAAACAACCTCACCTAGCAAGGGGGAATGGTTAAGGGAAAGGTTTTATACCCACTAGATGGAATGCCGTGTAGCCAGTAAGTGATTATTGCAAGGTCTGTAGAAACACGGGGAAATGTTTATAATGCAATCTTAATGAAAAATGGTTTAACATGAAATGGTACATTCTCATGGATCTCAACTCCTTCAGAATTGCTTTTTCTTTTAATCGAAAATGTTATATAGATACTTGCAGATTCACATGCAGTTATAAGAAAGCATAGGCCGGGAGTGGTGGCTCACGCCTGTAATCCCAACACTTTGGGAGTCTGAGGCCGGCAGATCATGAGGTCAAGAGATTGAGCATCCTGGCCAGCATGGTGAAACTCCATCTCTACTAAAAATACAAAAATTAGCCGGGCATGGTGGCATGTGCCTGTAGTCCCAGCTACTTGGGATGCTGAGGCAGGAGAATCGCTTGAACCTGGGAGGTGGAGGTTACAGTGAGCCGAGATCGCGCCACTGCATTCCAGCTTGATGACAGAGCCAGACTCCATCTAAAAAAAAAAAAAAAAAAAAAAAAAAAGATACAGAGATCCCACCTCTACCCAGTTTTCCCCAATGGTAACATCTTGCAGAACTATAGTACAATATCACAACCAGCATGTTGACAGGGATGTAACCTGCTGATCTAATGCAGATTTCCCAAATGTTACTTATACTTGTGTGTTTTGTGCTATACAATGTTACCACAATTGTAAATTACAATTTTACTACAGCTGGGTTTTGTTTTTTTCTTTTCTTTTCTTTTCTTTTCTTTTTTTTTTTTTTTTTGAGACAGAGTTTCACTCTTGTTGCCCAGGCGCAATGGCGCTATCTCAATCTCGGCTCACTGCAACTCCCACCTCCCAGGTTCAAGCGATTCTCCTGCCTCAGCCTCCCAAGTAGCTGGGATTATAGGTGTGCGCCACCACATCTGGCTAATTTTGTATTTTTAGTAGAGACAGGGTTTAACCATGTTGGCCAGGCTGGTCTCAAACTCCTGACCTCAGGTGATCCACCCGCCTCAGCCTCCCAAAGTGCTAGGATTACAGGGGTGAGCCACCACTCCCAGCCTAGAGCTGTTTTTTAAAGCACACATGTGCATATATAGAAATGTGTTATATAAACGGTGGTATTTGAGAGATTTTCTTTTCTTTCTTTTCTTTTCTTTTTTTTTTTGAGACAGAGTCTCGCTCTGTCGCCCAGGTTGGAGTGCAGTGGTGCAGTCTCAGCTTACTACAAGCTCCGCCTCCCAGGTTCACACCATTCTCCTGCCTCAGCCTCCCAAGTAGCTGGAATTATAGGTGCCCACCACCACGCCCAGCTAATTTTTTGTATTTTTTTTAGTAGAGACGGGGTTTCACCATGTTAGCTAGGATGGTCTCGATCTCCTGACCTCGTGATCTACCCGCCTCGGCCTCCCAAAGTGCTGGGATTACAGGCGTGAGCCACCATGCCCGGCTGAGAGATTTTTGTTTAAATGTTTATCTTTAATGCTGCTATGTCATCTTATAAATTAAAAGAGGTGAAGCTCATGCCTGTAATCCCAAACTTTGGGAGGCCAAGACAGGAATTTGAGACCAGCCCAACCAACATGGTGAAACCCCGTCTGTACTAAAAATATACAAAAATTCTCCGGGCATGGTGGCGCACACCTGTAATCCCAGCTACTCAGGAGGCTGAAGTAGGAGAATCGATTGAACCCAGGAGGCAGAGGTTGCAGTGAGCCAAGGTCACGCCATTGCACTCCAGTCTGGGCAACAGAGCAAGACTCCATCTCAAAAAAAAAAAAAAAAAAGAGGGGAAATGGGCTGAGTGTGGTAGCTCACGCCTATAATCCCAACATTTTGGGAGGCCAAGGTGGGAGGATCACGTGAGTCCCAGAGTTTGAGACCAGCCTGGGCAATATGGCAAGACCACTGTCTCTACAAAAAATACAAAACTTAGCTGGGTGTGGTGGCGTGCGTCTGTGTTCCCAGTTACTTAGGAGGCTGAGGTGGGAGGATTGCTTGAGCCCTGGAGGTCAATGCTGCAGTGAACTGTGATCATGACACTGCACTCCAGCCTGGGCAACAGAGTGAGACTCTGCCTCAAACATAAAAAAAAAAAAAAGTGGGGGAAAGGTTGAGCTAGAAGAGGCAGGTGGAAGAAAGGAGGAAATGGTGGGCCAGGATGGCAGAAGGCAGAGATGCCGCCTAGCCTCGGCAGGACTAGCCATACCATCTTGAGCAAATCAGCGAACATTCTTTGAACTGCAGTTTCTCAACAGTCAAGCAGGGATAATTTCCCCTGCTGTATCTACCTAGCAAGGTTACTATGAGGTCATTTTTGCCAAACTCAGGTAATGTCCTCCAGGCCTCCCTGAGCACAGCCAACTGACAAACACACTGGAAAAGGGAGCCCTCCGGGGAGTCCCTTGATCTTTTGTGGTCTCACCACTCACAGGCCAGCTACTACCAAAAAGGGAAGTCTCTCTTCCAGACAGGCAGGAGGCATCACAAGGGGCTTCCCAAACATTTCCCGCTGCAAGAGGCCTGGTCTCTGGAAGTGGACCATCAGGCTCAGAAACAGGTGCCCTGGGGCAGCCATAGAAAATGCAATCAGACAGGAAAGGGGCAAACAACGCAGTGCCCCTGGGGCTCCCTTGGCTCTCCCAGAGCAAAACAGCCAGCCTGACTTGGGTTTCTCTCCAGTGGACCAGCTGAGGTCACTCCACAGACATCCTGGGCTCCTCCCAGGCCTCTTCTCTTTCCAGATAATGCCCTGGGCTGCTTCTGTGAAAGGGTTCCAGTTCCCACACTGTCCTCTCCACCAAGGAGAAAAGCTGAGGTCATGATTCTGAGGGTGTTCAACTCAAGATGCTTTCTATTTTTTTTTTTTTTTTTTTTTTTTTTTGAGACGGAGTCTCGCTCTGCCGCCCAGGCTGGAGTGCAGTGGCCGGATCTTGGCTCATTGCAAGCTCCGCCTCCCGGGTTTACGCCATTCTCCTGCCTCAGCCTCCCGAGTAGCTGTGACTACAGGCATCCGCCACCTCACCCGGCTAGCTTTTTGTATTTTTTAGTAGAGACGGGGTTTCATTGTGTTATCCAGGATGGTCTCGATCTCCTGACCTCGTGATCTGCCCGTCTCGGCCTCCCAAAGTGCTGGGATTACAGGCTTGAGCCACTGCGCCCGGCCTAAGATACTTTCTATTTTAACTCAAACTCAGGAGATGCCTTGTTTTCCAGAGCTCCAGAACCACCGTCCACCAGCTGCATCACTGACCTTTGCTGTGGTTGCCCTTGCTGTCCTGTCAGCCTAGGACTCCCTTGGCCTTCTCTGTCCTGTGAACTCCCACCCCATCCTTTAAGGCAGGGAATGACACATTTTTTCTGTAAAGGCCTAGATAGTAAATATATTAAGCTTTGTGTATAGTCTCTGTCACAGCTATCTATAGAATGAGCATGGCTGTATTTCCACTACATTTTATTTATGGACATTTTAGTCTTTCTTTTTTTTGAGATGGGGGTCTCACTATGTTGCCCGGGCTGGTCTCAAACTCCTGGGTTCAAGCGATCCTCTAGCCTTGGCCTCCTACATAGCTGGACTATATGTACACACCACCATACCCAGCATAGACCCTTACAACCAGGTTGAACTGTATCCCCTAAGATATAGATTGAAGTCCTGTAGCTGTGAATGTGACCTTATTTGGAAACAGGGTCTTTGCAGATGTAATCAGGTTAAGGTGAGGTCACTGGGGTGGGCCGTAATCCTATAGAACTGATGTCTATATAAGAGGGAAATGGGCCAAGCATAGTGGCTCACTTCTGTAGTCCCAGCTATTGGGAGGCTGATGGGGGAGGAGCCTGGGAGATGGAGGCTGCAGTGAGCCGTGATTGCACCACTGCACATCAGCCTGGGCAACAGAGCGGAAACCTGTCTCCAAAAATAAATAAATAAATAAAAAATAACAGAGGGAAATGTGGATACAAATAAAGAGGAGAACGCCATATGAGGATGCAGACGCAGAGGGAAAGTGGCCATGACCTTGATCTTGGACTTCTAAGCCTCCAGAACTACGGGGCAATAAGTTTCTAGGTTTTAAGCCACCTGGTTTCTGGTACTTTGTTATAGCAGCCCTAGGAAACTAACACCAAAATTTCAATTTCAAAGTGTTCACACATCACCAAATATTTCTTCTCCAGATGTTATCAGCCAAGCTAGAACGCAAGGCAGCCCACCAACCCAGCACAGATTTCAACAGGCAGCTGAGGAGATAGCCTGGGATACCTGTTCTCTGGCTTCTCCTTCAAGGATTGCACCTCCCACTGCTAGAAGGGTTCCCTTGTCAAAGAAAGAAGCCATCCCTTGTCACTAGATGGTCAGGAGTTCGAGACCAGCCTGGGCAACGTGGTGAATCCCCGTCTCTACAACAAATACAAAAATTAGCCAGGCGTGGTGGCACATGCCTGTGGTCCCAGCTGCTTGGGAGGCTGAGGTGGGAGGATCACTTGAGCCTGGGAGGTCGAGGCTGCAGTGTCACAATGCACTTCTACCATCAATGAGCCACAGCTCATTGAACTCAAGTGACCCTGATCCAAGCCAGGCAACCACAGTTTCTGTCCAAGAAACTTGGTGTGGAGTCAGAGACAGAGTCAGTCGGTGCCAGTATAAGGATTGGAAGGTTATGAAGGCTGGGACATGAGACCTTTGGGGTCAGTCATGAGGGTGCCAGGTGGAAATCAGTGACCGAGGGCAAGGGAAGGAACCCGATCAACAGAAGGGCAGAGGCAGAGCATACACAGTCCCCGACGGAAGGATGGACAGAGAGAGCAGCCACCTGGGAAACCATGTTGACGCTGATGCCCATCCTGCCTCCTACAACTGAATTCCATGAAATGCTGTGATGGTTATTCTAAGTCCCCCTTGACTTCAGCAGCTTTAACGGGCTTCTGGGCCTTGCAGCCAAACCAACTGCCAGGGATCCAGCCCAAAGTAGGTCCTCAAAATATCCTGCCCATCTGCCTTTTAGCACTGGATTCCTTACTTCTGCCCAGGAAAGGCATCTGGGGTAACATCTGGGAAGCAAGGATCACTCAGAAAAGAGGGAGGGAGCTGGGGCTGGGATTCCAACAGTTTCACTGTGACAGCATGTAGGGTCCAGCCCTACAGGGCCTTGTGGGTTTTCTCTTCATGTGCGAAAATGAGAGATTGTAGAAAAATAAGACAGGAGACTAAGAGAGAGTATGAAAGACAGCTGGGCTCAGGGGCCACTACCACCAATGCGCGAAGTCTGGTAGTGCCCCCGTATGTCTGGGCGCACTGCTATTTATTGTATACAAGGCAAGGGGGCAGGGTAAGGAGAGTGAGTCATCTCAAGTGATTGATAAGGTCAAGCAAGTCACGTGTCCACCGGACAGGGGGCCCTTCCCTTTGTGGTAGCTGAAGCAGAGAGGGAGGACATCGTGCGTCCGCGTTTTTTCTACGCACTTATCAGAGAGATCAAAGACTTTAATACTTTCACTATTTCTGCTACTGCTATCTTCTAAGGACTTAAGTGGGGAACCAGGTGTATAGGCAGAACATGAAAGTGAACAAGGAGTGTGACCACTGAAGCACAGCACCACAAGGAGACGTTTAAGCCTCTGGATGTCTGTGGGTAGGCCTGGCTGATGTCTGACCTCCCACAAGAGGCTGGTGGAGCAGAGTGTTCTCTAACTCCCCCAAGGAAAGGGAAACTCCCTTTTATGGTCCGCTAAGTAACGGGTACCTTCCCAGGCACTGGCGCTACCGCTAGACCAAGGTGTCCTCAAGCAGCCCTTATCCGGGCATGACAGAAGGCTCACACTCTTTTTTTTTTTTTTTTTCCCGAGACGGAGTCTCGCTCTGTCGCCCAGGCTGGAGTGCAGTGGCATGATCTTGGCTCACTGCAAGCTCTGCCTCCTGGGTTCACGCCATTCTCCTGCCTCAGCCTCCCGAGTAGCTGGGACTACAGGCGCCCGCTACCAAGTCTGGCTAATTTTTTGTATTTTTAGTAGAGACAGGGTTTCATCGTGTTAGCTAGGATGGTCTGGATCTCCTGACCTCATGATCTGCCCACCTCGGCCTCCCAAAGTGCTGGGATTACAGGCATGAGCCGCCATACCCGGCCAGACAGAGGGCTCACACCCTTATCTTCTGGTCACTTTTTACAATGTTCCTTCAGCTCCTGACTCTCTACTAGCTGGTTATTCCTCAGTTGTAATAGTAAAGCAGAGATTAATACTAAAACTAATGATTGATAATATCCATATATAATCATCTCTATATCCCATTTCTAGTATAACTTTTCTTATTCTAACTATTTCATTATATTGGAACAGTGTGTGCCTTCAGTCTCTTCCTTCGGCACCTGGGTGGCTTTCTGCCCACAGCAGCAAGGGTCATTGTTAGTAATAGGTCTTAATACTGTACCATAAGGTTGCATCTTGTTTATTTTTTTGAGACAGAGTTTCACTCTGTCTCCCAGGCTGGAGTGCAGTGACACAATCTTGGCTCGCTGCAGCCTTGACCTCCCAGGCTCAAGTGATCCTCCCACCTCAGCCTCCCAAGTAGCTTGGGACCACAGGTGCAAGCCACAACACCCAGCTAATTTTTGTATTTTTTGTAGAGACGGGGTTTCGCCATGTAGCCTAGGCTGATCTCAAACTCCTGAGCTCAACTGAGCTCTTGCTCAGTTGCTTGGGCCTCCCAAAGTGCTGGGATTACAGGGGTGAGCCACCGCACCTGGCCACATCTCATTTATTGAGTACTCGTTTATATCCTCTATTGAACACCTAATATGCATATCTTAATCCTCACAACAGCCTAGGAAGGAGGTTACTAATTGTGTCCATTTTATTTGCTGAGTCTTTAAAAAGGTTGAGTCGATTATCACAGCCGGTAGAGAGCTAGGATTTGAACTCTGATCTGTCTGCGTTTTCTGCTTTGCCACACTGCACTCCTACCATAGTTAGGATCCATCTTCCTAGGGTTGATTCCTCCAGCTGCTGTGGCTTAAAAAATGTGAGTTAATTAGTTACAGAGTAGAGATATCAATGTTTGTACTCTAATTTTTTCAAGAGCGGAGTAGTCTCAAAGTGGTCTGAGGACGGCCAGCCAGTACCACTTTCTGTTTGTTGCTCTCTGTTGTTCCAAGTTCATCTCCCTAACTAGATGGCATGCTTTTTGATGGAGGGCCTCTGTTATCTTGATTTTTTTTTTTTTTTAAAGACAGAATCTCACTCTGTTGCCAGGCTGGAGTGCAGTGACGTGATCTCAGCTCACTTTAACTTCTGCCTCCCGGGTTCAAGCGATTCTTCTGCCTCAGCCTCCCAAGTAGCTGGGACTACAGGTGCGTGCCACCACGCCCAGCTAACTTTTGTATTTTTAGTAGAGACGGGGTTTCACCATGTTGGCTAGGATGATCTCGATCTCTTGACCTCGTGATCCACCCACCTCGGCCTGTCAAAATGCTGGGATTATAGGAGTGAGCCACCTCGCCCAGCCGATTTTTTTTACTTTATCCTGAAAACCATGTGTAATGGCCTCTAGCTGCTATTGTTTTAGTGCTGACCAACCCGTTTCCATCCCATTTCTTTCTGGAAACAGGCTGACCTTGGTCCTTCAGCCATAGCCCTCCAGCCTGGGTAATCAGAGTACGCAATAATGAGATGGTGCCAGATTGAGCAGGACCAGTCAGAATTCTTCTCTGGAGTCGACAGAAGGCTCTAGGGAGAATTCCACTGAGGCTGTAAGCTAGGAGCATGTAAATTCAGGGACGTCAGGGGGAAACATTCCCCCACCTGCAGTCAGACTGTTAACAAAGGAGGCCAAGCAGAGCCACACAAAAACAACACAGGCTTGGAGAGAGCACGAGAAAGCGAGAGCAAGAAAGGAGAGAGAGAGAGAGAGACAGTGCGAGAAGAGAGGAGAGAGAATCAAGTATTAGTTCCAGTTCCTAAGGTCTGTTCAATTCTGCAAACAATCCAGGTATCGTTCTGGACTCTCTGAGTCCATCTCCTTTCTGTTAAGCACTTGGTTCCGTAATATGTCACCATGACAAACACAGTATGATTCCCCTGCTAGGGTTCAATGGGTAGAGGACGAGCTGATCAGAAAGTTTGTCATGGTGACAGCAGCCCAATTTCATGCTGGAGATGAAGGCAGCTCCCGCTACTCCATCCAGCATGTGAGGGGCCCCTCTCTCTGCCCTTTGGATGTAGATAGCCCATTCTACGCAGCCAGACCTTCGCATATGGCTTTCAACTATACAGAAATCCAGATGGCAGTTCTTGAGACCCTTTTCCTCTCATCAACCCCACCTCAAACATCTTCCGCCTCCCAGCTCTTAACCTTCCCTATCTATCCCAAGCTCTGCCAAGCCCCCTTTTATCAGCCAGACAGGATTCTGTTTCTGCTTGACACATCTCATGACCCTAACCCATGCCACTGCCCTCCTCCAACTAGGCCTTCCTCCCACCCAGGTCATCCACTTGTTTCTGGATGTTCTCACTTCGAAGTTGCTTCCTTATTGCCTTCTTTCCCAGGCTCATCTACAGGCCTAGAGCATCCTCTGAGGGGCTGGCCAGAGAGGCTTGGCTGAGTCCAGGGGGTGCTGCTTTTGTGGTGCAGGTTGCCTCCCCGCCCCGGGCGACTCCAGTTCAAAAAGCACTGTGGCATGGCTGGAGGTCCCACAGGCCCAGCCCAGCTCCATAGTGAGGAGTGCGTAAGGCCTCCTGAAGATGGAGATGCCAGCCAGTCACATCTACAGAAGCCCCA
Organism: Theropithecus gelada; assembly: GCF_003255815.1. Taxonomy (NCBI): domain Eukaryota; kingdom Metazoa; phylum Chordata; class Mammalia; order Primates; family Cercopithecidae; genus Theropithecus; species Theropithecus gelada. The sequence goes on from NC_037681.1 coordinate 45,558,072, forward strand.
GCTCACAAAGAACGGCACATCTTGATCCATTTTTATTTACAAAACAAATTCTAAATGTGTTTGTGTGTATATGCATATGTGTATATATACACAGACTTACATATGTATGTTTACATACATCTACATTTACATGTATATATACATCTACATTGTATATACATTTACCTTCTATATAAATATATTACATTTAGACATATACATTTATATGTATATACACACATATGTTTACACATGTATCTATAATATAATGTATACTATATATAAGAAATCGAGAAGTAGGCTGGGCGCGGTGGCTCACGCCTGTAATCCCAACATTTTGGGAGGCCGAGGCAGGCAGATCACCTCAGGTCAGGGGTTCGAGACCAGCCTGACCAACATGGTGAAACCCCCATCTCTACTAAAAATACAAAAAGTTAGCCAGGTGTGGTGGCAGGCGCCTGTAATCCCAGCTACTCGGCAGGCTGAGGCAGGAGAATCACTTCAACCTGGGAGGAGGAGGTTGCAGAGAGCCAAGATCGTGCCACTACATTCCAGCCTGGGCGACAGAGGGAGACTCCGTCCCCCCACCAAAAAAAAAAAAAAAAAAAAAATTGAGAAGTAAATATTCTAAAATGTCAGTAGTGGTGGGATTTTTAAAATAAACTTTTAAAATAAAAACTGTATTGAGTTATACTTTGTATACAATAATCTGTACCTATATTAGTTGAGTTTCGATAAATACTCATGTAACCACTGGGTGGTTCAATATTTTTATTTTCTTCTTTATGCCTTTCTTTAATTTCTAATTTTTTATATTCAGTGGACAAGTGTGATGAGTAATTAGGTAAGAACATGTACAGAGGGAGATAGACAGAAATCATTTCTAAGTCTCTGGCCTTGCAGTCAGAATCTAAGGGAGGCCAGTCCCTGAGACAGGACAGATTGGCCCTGGAGTAGGCTCTCAGCTGACCAGCAGCTTCTTTCTTTTTTTTTTAGACACAACCTCACTCTCTCGCCCAGGCTGGGGTGCAGTGGCATGATCTCGGCTCACTGCAACCTCTGCCTCCTAGGTTCAAGCAATTCTCCTATCTCAGCCTCCTGAGTAAATGGGATTACAGTTGTGCGCCACCATGCCCAGCTAATTTTTTTGTATTTTTAGCAGAGACTGGCAGAGCTGCTGGCCAGGCTGGTCTCCAACTCCTGACCTCAAGTGATCCACGTGCCTTGGCCTCCAAAAGTGTGGATTACACTGTGCCCGGCCCCACCAGGGCCTTCTATAAGCACTGCCTTATGTGCCTTCCCACAGCCACTCTTTGAAAAGTTGGTTAAGGCAGAATGTTCACCCACTGCAGGTGAATAATCCACAGCTCAGAGAGGTCAAGTGACTGGCCCATTAAGAGGGCAATCACAGAGCCAGTTAAGTACAGGTGAGCCCAGGACTCTCTTCATTCGCCATTCTTAACGGGTGCAAGGAGCCCAAATGAACTTCGCCCAGGTCCACAGGTGTCCCTGGCTCCTCAGAACTGCAGGGAATGAGGCCGACCCCCTGTCTGGACACAGCAGCCCACCCTGCTTCCCACTCAGGCTGGCCACCGACTTGATTCAGGAGGGGAACGGTGGAATCTGGCTCAGAGCAGGACTGCTTCCTCTGGGGACCTATTAACGCCTTGAGCACACTCAAAAAGGGTGACCCACCGCCTGCCCTCCTCCCCAGCACAGCCAAAAATGACCTTGATCTTGGCCAAGCCTACCCAAGAAGAGAAGGAAACGCCCCTCCTCAGCAGCAGGGCAGGGTGTGCAATCCCTCCTATTTTTTTTTTTTTTCATAATTGAGATTTCATTGGTTGAGGATCAGTACAGACATTTCAATTTGTACACAATTCTTAACCTATGTAGCGACATTCTAAAAAGCCATGTATTGTAATTCTTTTTTAAAGTTATTCCAATGACTTTCCAGCTTAAACTTTGGAAGCAAATTTTCCTTCAGAGGCTATCAAGTACCAGTTTCTTCACATGTTGGTCAGCTGTTACGTACGGCCCACCAGTTCACAACTGAATAGCATGTACACTACATATTCAAATCTGTAATCTTTCACAGCACAGCAACAAAGTTGTTAGGAAAGCAGGACTACCACAACCAAACATGTTACAGCGTGCACACAATTCCGACAGGGAGCGCCATGATCAAGGAGCGGTTTTCTTTAGGAAACAATTCTACTAAAAAACATGAGAATAGAAGTAAAATAAAATGTTCAAGACATTAAATGCAGGACTGACTCCATATTGCCATTTAATATGCTTTGTATTCTAGGATATAAAAACTAACCCCCCATCTATGGAATGTTAAGCTGACACCCGAGACAGTCAAAGCCTCCCATAATTCAACATCCCACACTATTTTCTGGTTGTACCAAAAAATAAGCAACCAGCAAATGATTTCACCTCTTAAAAAAAAAGCATTTACACTTAAAAAATGGGATGAGGTGGGATTCCCTCCTTCTTAAAAATGTTTCTAGAGCTACTAAAAAACTTGCATTTACAGAATAGTTGATAAAAATATTCCTCTGGGTTGTACAAGAAGGGAGACATGGACCACTGGTAAGACATGGTATATGGTATTATTCAGACTTGGCTTCTTTCTCTCCTGCTTCATCAGAGGCTGGACGCTCCTCAGTTTTCGTTTCCCGGTTTTCTGCAGGTAAATCTTCTTTAGTTTCTTGGTTAGCCACTTAAGCCTGTTTTCCCTTTGCTCCCCTTTTCCCTTTTTTTTTTTTTTTTTTTTTTGAGACGGAGTCTCGCTCTGTCACCCAGGCTGGAGTGCAGTGGCCGGATCTCAGCTCACTGCAAGCTCCACCTCCCGGGTTTACGCCATTCTCCTGCCTCAGCCTCCCGAGTAGCTGGGACTACAGGCGCCCGCCACCTCGCCCGGCTAAGTTTTTGTATTTTTAGTAGAGACGGGGTTTCACCGTGTTAGCCAGGATGGTCTCGATCTCCTGACCTCGTGATCCGCCCGTCTCGGCCTCCCAAAGTGCTGGGATTACAGGCTTGAGCCACCGCGCCCGGCCCCCTTTTCCCTTTTGTTTGCACTTTTTTGTCTGAAGATTTATCCTTCGCTGCTGCCTTTTTCGGCCTCGCTTCCACTTTTGCAGGAGGTTTAGCTGACAACCGCCCCGATCTCCTCTTGGGCTCTTCCTTGGCGGCCCCTTCGGCGGAGCTGACCTTCCTCTTGGGCATCCTGGCGGCGGGGAAGGCACGTGCTGGGTGCCTGCGGGCCGTGGCGCGCCAAGAGCCTTCGCGAAACTGGGCTGCCTGGCCGCTGCCACTCCTCCCTCCTATTCTTATATCCACTTCTCCACCTCCAGCGAGGGATCCTACCAGAGCCCCTTGAGGCTGCAAACCTAGAGGAGGTACCTCCAGGCCCCTCTGACTCAGTGAAGCTAGAGATTCAGTGTTGGAGACTGACATGGAGAAAAACGCACAAATAGAAGGCCCTTGCAGCTTCAGTCTACCCTGGGAGGAGGCTGTGGGCCAGGATGACCCTATATACATCCCAACCCAGCACCACCACCAACACCAGCATATACAGCATTGATTATGCTCCTACTACTTATTGATTACGCTCCTACTACAGTAGTTCAACAACACCACCAACAACAAAAACTTCCTAGCGCCAAAGGTTACCGGAGGTTGCCACCCAAACCCTCTGGGGCCCCTCATCATTAGACTCCCGCCCCTGGCGACCACCCGAGGCCCACCCCCACCACCACACGCGACTTCATCCGAAAGTTCTTCCTCCGAGAACTCCGAGAGACACCCAAGGGACTCCAGGTAAACACCCAAGGGACTCCAGGTAAAGGTGAGCCCTTCCAGCAGTCGCCCTTTGGCTCGGCGCGGAGAAGAGCGCTCAGCCTTCCTGGGGCAAATTTTACTAATACGGGACCCGAGCCCCTCGACCCGAAATACGCCCGAGACATTTATCCTAAAAAACGATAAGGCCCGGCCGCCCAGCAGAACGGCCCGGCTCGACCGCGCGCAGCTTGCAGGCAGGGGTGTGTGCAGGTCACCTGGCCGTCCCCGGCGAGCGGAGCTGCGGAGGGCGCCACGTCGGTGCGCTGGCCCCGCCCGGACGGGGCGGGACCTTCCTGTGCCCCCGGAAGCCCCCTCGGGTAGCTGGGGAGGAAACCGCGGCCACGCGCCCCGGGAGCCCGGCTCAGGCAGGGCGGTGCGCGCGCATGCCTTGGGGCGGGAGGCTGGGGACCTGCGGGCCCCAGGCCCATTCCGCCGCCAGCCCCGGGTGCCCGGCCCCCGTGGGAAGGCCCCTGCGCCGGTTCAGGACCCGCACCCAGCTACGCTGCGGAGCCCCAGCCCGCCGCACCCTCCCACCCTCCGCTCCCGGCTGCTTTTCTCCTAACTCTGAGAGGCGGGGTCGTTTTTGTTTTTTACAAAAATATATGTAAATGTATTTCGATGAGTGAAGGAAGACGCACTCAATGCAGCATCGGTAACAATTGCGCCGGCGGGCGCGGTGGCTCCCTCCTGTAATCCCAGCACTTTTGGAGGACGAGGTGGGAGGATAGCTTGAGCCTGGGAGTGAGCCCGGGAGTTCGAGACCAGCCTGTGGAGACCTCCATCTCTTAAAATATTTTTTGTTTTTATTTATTTTTATTTTTTATTTTTTGCGACGGAGTTTCAGTCTTGTTGCCCAGGCTGCAGTGCAATGGCGCGATCTCGGCTCACCGCAACCTCTGCTTCCCAGGTTCAAGCGATTCTCCTGCCTCAGCCTCCTGAGTAGCTAGGATTACAGGCATGCTCCACAATGCCCATCTAATTTTGTATTTTTAGTAGAGACGGGGTTTCTCCATGTTGGTCAGGATGGTCTCGAACCACCGACCTCAAGTGATCCACCCGCCTCTGCCTCCCAAAGTGCTGGGATTACAGGCGTGAGCCACTATGCCCGGCCTATATTTTAATTTTTTTTAATTACCTGGGCGTGGTGACCGCATCTGTGGTCCCAGCTACTAAGGTGGCTTAGGCGGGAGGATCGCCTGAGCATGGGAGGTGGAAACTGCAGTGAGCCGAGAACGCGCCAGTGCACTCCAGCCTGGGCGACAGAGAGAGACCGTTTCTAAATAAGCAAATAAATAATAAATAGAAAAAAAATAATAATAGCACTTTCCAAGGAAAGGGTAATACTGGAAATGTCCAGGATAAGGAAATTGATTAAATAAATCATGGAATATTTCTGGATGGAGTAGTATGCAGTCATTAAAAAATGGTGTTTTCGGGCCGGGCGCGGTGGCTCAAGCCTGTAATCCCAGCACTTTGGGAGGCCGAGATGGGCGGATCACGAGGTCAGGAGATCGAGACCATGCTGGCTAACACGGTGAAACCCCGTCTCTACTAAAAAATACAAAAAATTAGCCGGGCGAGGTGGCGGGCGCCTGTGGTCCCAGCTACTCGGNAAAAAAAAAAAAAAAAAAAAAAAAAAAAAAAAAAAAAAAAAAAAATGGTGTTTTCGGCCGGGCATGGTGGCTCACGCCTGTAATCCTAGTACTTTGGGAAGCCAAGGCGAGAGGATCACTTGAGGTCGGGGGTTCGAGACCATCCTGACCAACATGGAGAAACCCCGTCTCTACTAAAAATACAAAAAATAGTTGGGTATGGTGGCTGGCACCTGTAATCCCAGCTGCTCAGGAGGCTGAGGTAGGAGAATCGCTTGAACCCAGGAGGCGGAGGTTGCAGCGAGCCAAGATCTAGCCATTGCACTCCACCCTGGGCGACAAGAGTGAGATTCCCACTCAAAAAAAAAAATGGTGTTTTCTGGGACCAGCCTAGGTAACATGGTGAAACACCATCTCTACAAAAAAAAAAAAAAAAAAAAAAAAAAAAATTAGCTAGGCGTGTGGCACCCTGGTAGTCCCAGCTACTTGGGAGGCAGATATGGGAGGATCACTTGACCCTAGGAGTTCCAGGCTTCAGTGAGCTATGATCATGTTGCTGCAGTCCTGTCTGGGTGACACAGTAAGACCCCATCTCTGAATAATAAATAAATATATACATAAGTGATGTTTTCAAAGAATATTTAGTGATGTGGGAAAATGTTCACAATAAAATGTTTACAGAAAAGTATCTGGCACAAAGTTGCAGTAAATGTTAGTAATTATTACAAAACAGGGTATTAGTGAACAATGTGATTTTAAGTTAGTAAAATATATGTATCTAACACAAAAGAAAAAAGAAACATTCCAACAGTGATTATCTCAGGAAGGTGGGATTATGAATAATTTTTACTTTTTCCTTTTTTTGGTTATTTTAAAATTTGGTTCAGTTAATATAATTTTAGGCCTAGGAGGAAAAGGTCCTGTTATATTAGGTTTTTTTTGTTTTGGGGTTTTTTTTAATGCTATTGATTCATTCTTTTCAATGTAGAGGTTGCTCTGAGAACCCAGGCGACCCTCCCCTTGGGCAGATACTTGCTTTGAGGAAGCGTGGAGAGTGGAAACAGCCTGGTGGGCTGGGATGTTGGACAGCACCTCAGCCCTTCTTCTCCCTGGCAAGTTATGTAATCTTTATGAACCTCAATTTTCCCATCTGTAAAATCGGTGTAATTACATGAGGCCTTTGCATGAGAATTATATGAAATAATGCATGTAAAGGACTCGGTACAAGCTGGGGCTCACAGGAAGTTCAGTCACGTTTGCAGCTGCAGGAGCAAATTCCTCAGACTTAGTGGACACTCAGTAACAAAGGTTGGCTGGGCGCAGTGGCTCACGCCTGGAATCCCAGCACTTTGGGAGACCAAGGCGGCAGATTATTTGAACCCAGCAGTCGGAGACCAGCCTGTACAACATAGTGGGACCCTGTCTCTACAAAAAATACAAAAATCAGCCGGGTGGGGTCACGTGTACCTGTAGTCCCAGCTACTTAGGAGGCTGAAGTGGGAGGATCACCTGGTCCCAGGAGGTGGAGGCTGTGGTGAGCCCTGATTGTATCACTGCACTCCAGCCTGGGCAACAGAGAGAGACTCTATCTCTCAAAACAAAACAAAACAAAAAAACAAGACCACCACCACCACCAAACAAAGAACAAATGCTGCTTTCCTTCCTTGCCCTTGGACACTGTGGACATAACCTAGGTGTTTCTGCAGCTGAGTTGGAACTAACTCAAGAGGTCCCAGACATTGTCAAAAACTCCCTAAACCATGGTCTGCCCAGTAAAAGAGGCTTCTAAGACAGTGAGAGCCCCTGTTCTGGAGATCTCTGCAGGTGCGATTACTGATTCACTCAACAAGCAGATAGTGAGCTTCTGGGGATACACTGGAGGACAACATTGTCAGTTTCTGCCCTCTTGGATTTCCACTCTAGTGAGGAAGACACAATAAGTAACCAAAATGATGAGCAATTGTGATAAGAGCCACGAAAGACACAAAGAGCTGCAACAGAAAACTGAAGTGAAGGGGTTCAAATGTGAGGCAAGGATGGGCCTCTCTTGGGAACTGGCACCAGCACGAGGGTCTGGGACACCATAGCTGAGGTTACCCCAAGCCCAGCCTTCCTGTGCCACTGCCTGGCTCTCCTGGAAGCCCCTAGACTGCGCTCCAGAGCAATGCAGTGGACCCGCTGGGCCAAGCCCCTGGGTGGTCAAAGCCTCCAGAGAAAACAGGTGACCCTTCGCACCCTTCCCCTGTCCCAAGCCCTTCCCCATTCTCTACTTCATCGAATCCTCAGCACAACCTGTGAGGCAAACAGGGCCCAATTCTTTCTCTCCTGTCTAAGCAGAGGGTAGAACTGGTGAAGAGACTCACTGAAGGTCACACAGCCAGTGGGGAAAGTGACTTGGCCCTGGCCTCCAGCTCCTGCCTGTGCTGCCCCTCCCCTCTGCAGAGCCAGCCCCCTGGGCTGGTGGGTGGAGAGGGACCCAGGGCTAAGGCAGGGGAAGGCTGAGGGGCCGCATATCCAAACCCTCGAGGAGGGAGTGGGCAGCTACCACTCCCCAGGGGACCAGCCCAAGACCTGTGAGAGGTGGAGTGGGAGCAGGTAACCTGCAGTGGACAGACAGGGTTTGAAATGTGGGTGTTGCCACTGTGCACCTGTGACCATGAGTAGAGTACGTGTCCCATCTGTAAAATGAGACAATAGTACCTGGCACAGAGGGTTGTGAAGTTAATACAGAACCATTTCTGGTACATACTGAGCACTCAATGCACAGTAGTTGTAACAATGATTATAATTACCATGTAACAATTATGTATGAGACCTGGTCTGGGCCCTGGGGATGCTGGAGAAACAAAGAAGAGTCTGCCCTTGCAGAACTTTTATTTTAGTGGGGAAGACAGGCAACAAACAGAAAGCAAAATCATAAGGATGTCAGAGGCTGACAGCTCTGAAGATAGTACATAAAATAAAAAGTAGTGGGCATAAGTCTACTTGAGGTCTGGGCACAGTGGCTCAAGCCTGTAATGTAGCACTTTGGGAGGCCAAGGCGGGAGGATCGCTTGAGCCCAAGAGTTCAAGACCAGCCTGGGCAACATAGGAAGACCCCTACCTCTGTCTCTACACACACACACACACACACAATTTTAATTAGCCAGGAGGTTAAGGCTGCAGTGAGCTCTGATTACACCACTGCAATCCAGCCTGAGTGACAGAGCGAGATTGTCTCAGGGGAAAAAAAAAGACTACTTGAGCTAGAGTAGTCAAGGAGGATTTCTCTGAGCTGAGACCTGAATGATGGGAAGCAGGAAAAGGAAGGAGATGAGAGCTTTCGAGGCAGAGCCTGGAGCACGTGCAAAGGCCCTGTGATTGTGGAGAGCTTGAAGTGGTCACAGGGAAGAAGGCCAGGGTGCTGACGTGTTGCTTGAGGAAGGTGGGGCTTTGCAGGCCAGGGTAGGAGAGTTTATTCTCACTGCCATAGCAACAACATGGGTTTTTTTAAAAAAGGGTTTTTTGTTTTGTTTTGTGACAGGGTCTCGCTCTGTCGCCCAGGCTGGAGTGCAGTGGCGTGATCTTGGCTCACTGCAAGTTCCACCTCCCAGGTTTACGCCATTCTCCTGCCTCAGCCTCCTGAGTAGCTGGGACTACAGGTGCCCGCCACCACGCCCGGCTAATTTTTTGTATTTTTTAGTAGAGACAGGGTTTCACGGTGTTAGCCAGGATAGTCTTGATCTCCTGACCTTGTGATCTGCCCGCCTCAGCCTCCCAAAGTGCTGGGATTACAGGCGTGAGCCATCTTGTCCAGCCTAAAAAAGGGTTTGATTTTATCCACTTATGCCTAGCGTTCCATTATTGGAACACTAAGCATGTAGGAGTTTTTTATATCCTACTGCTCAAGGTCATCACCAAGGTCTGATTGCAAAAATTCAAAAAATTGCAACCTCAGGCACAAATGGGTTAATGATATTATTTTGTGTGTTGAAAGGGCTGGAAGGGACAGGAACAGAAGCAGAGAGACCTGTTGTGGTATGAAGGGGAGAGAGACCAGCTAGAGGACAGATGATGGGGACTTGGGCTACAGCTGCAGCAGGGAGAAGGTGAAAATGGCAGAGTTGGGGATACATTGAAAGGTGAGTGCTGTCAGAATAAGCTGGTGGTGGCCAGGCGCCGTGGCTAAAGCCTGTAATCCCAGCACTTTGGGAGGCCGAGGCTGGAGGATCACTTGAGGTCAGGAGTTCGAGACCAGTCTGGCAAACATGGAGAAAATCCCCGTCTCTACTAAAAATACAAAAATTAGCCAGGTGCAGTGGTGCACTCTTGTAATCCCAGCTACTTGGGAGGCTGAGGCACGAGAATTGCTTGAACCCGGGAGGTGGAGGTTGCAGTGAGCTGAGATCGTGCCACTGCCCTCTAGTCTGGTGATAGAGCAAGACTCAGGCTCAAAAGAAAGAAAAAAAAAAAAAAGAACAAGCTGGTGGACTGACTGACTGTTCAAGAAAGAGGATCAAGGCAGAGTTTGACACCAGTTAAGCACCAGTTACTTTAAGATCAGAAGATTGGGAGCAGGTTGGGAGGAGACCAAAATTCTGTTTTTGACAGGTCACATCTGAGATGCCTGTTGAACACCCAGGCAGAGAGGCCCAGCTGACATTTGGTTATAGGAACCTGGGCCTCCAGAAGTCAGGGAGTGGAAACAGATCCCGGAGCCCTTGGCCCTCCGCCGTCTAGAGAAGAGGAAGGGGAAAGGATCCTGTGGTAGGAAGCCTAGGGAAAAAGGAGTTTCAGGGAGGCGGGAAGTCTCCTGGGTGGCAGTTCCTGAGGCTCACCTGAGAGTGGGGGGGTCCCAGGCCCCTGGGATGGATGGAGGAGAGGCCGGAGGTGAAGACAGCACAGCCGCCAAATACAGAGGGGGCTTTCAATCTTTGCATTGAAAGTCAAGTGGAGCAGAGAAATAGGGCAGGGCTTCAGGGGGTGGTCACAGCCAGTTTGTGTCTGTGTGTGTGCGTGTGCGCGTGTGTGTGCGTGCGGGCAGCGCTTGCATGCATAAAACAGATGGGTGCCATGAGGTGTGTTTGTGTGCTCTGGGAGAAACAGGGAAACTGATGATGCCAGACGGAGCCACGTCCAAGAAGCATGGTGGGATTCGGAGCTGGATGGGGAGGCTGCCGAGAGGCTGGAGAGACAGGCAGGGAGGGGTGGGTTATAGGGGGAAGGACAAGGGAGATAACAAAGTTCTCACACTGGGCCAAGCAGGACTGAGGTGACCAATAAGGGTTGCCTATCACTGTCACCTTAGCTGATGCAGGGCCGGGCAAGGGATGGATGTTCAGTGGGGTGTGGGGGGAATATTTTATCCACCTCTGTGTTTAGGTGCAGTGGGGCCTTGTGATGCCATCAGGACCAAAGCTTCCCTGGAGGCTCCAAATTCCTTCTCATGATCCAAGAAACACCCTGACTTTGGCTAAAGCCTTGGTTCTGCTCCCTGCAGTCTATCGCCTCCCAGCACATAGCAACTAACTCCCCACACCCACTGCTGGGGGTGGAGCCACCAGAGGCCACATGCAGGAAGAGAGAAGACAAAACCCAAGTTGCCAAGGAGAAGAGCCAGGCCCGAGGTCACACAGGATGCAAATTGGGGGTTCCAAATACCACAGACTTTCTTTTTTTTTTTTTTTAGATGGAGTCTCACTCTGTTGCCCAGGCTGGAGTACAGTGTCTCGATCTTGGCTCTCTGCAACCTCCACCTCCCGGGTTCAAGCAGTTCTCCCACCTCAGTCTCCCAAGTAGCTGAGTCTACAGGCATGTGCCATCATGACTGGTTAATTTTGGTTTTTTTTTTTTTTTAAGATGGAGTCTCACTCTGTCACCCAGGCTGGAGTACAGTGGCACTATCTCTGCTCACTGCAACCTCTGCCTCCCGGGTTCAAGCAGTTCTCCTGCCTCAGCCTCCCAGGTAGCTGGGATTACAGGTGACTGCCACCACGCCCAATAATTTTTGTATTTTTAGTAGAGATGGGGGCTTCACCGTGTTGGCCAGGCTGGTCTCAAACCCCTCACCTCAGGTGATCCACCCACCTCGGCCTCCCAAACTACTGGGATCACAGGTGTGAGCCACCACACCCGAACTTGATGGACTTCCTTCTAACCAGGACACAGTTCAGGGCATCTGGGGCTTCAGGATGAAAAATTAGGCACTGGCCGGATTGATCCCTGGGGTTTGAATCTATCTCTGAACATTTCTGTGTCAGTTGTCCATCCCTTAGAGGCCTAGGCCTCCACCCATAGTCCCCCAAGCAACAGATGCTTTCCTCCTACTTCCATAGGGCCGCAGGTGAAACGAGGAAATTGCCACTGAGGGACTAAACCCTTTTAAAGCGTATTAGCAGCCGGGCGTGGTGGCTCACGCCTGTAATCCCAGCACTTTGGGAGGCCGAGGCCGGCAGACCACCTGAGGTCAGGAGTTCGAGACCAGCCTGACCAACATGAGAAACCCCGTCTCTACTAAAAATACAAAATTAGCTGGGTGTGGTGGTGCATGCCTGTAATCCCAGCTACTCGGGAGGCTGAGGCAGGAGAATCGCTTGAACCTGGGAGGTGGGGGTTGTGGTGAGCCAAGATGGCACCATTGCACTCTAGCCTGGGTAACAAGAGCAAAACTCTGTCTCAAAAAAAAAAAAAAAAAAAAAAAAAAAAAGGTGTATTAGAGCCAAGGAGAAAGGGAGCTTTGGGAGTGACTCTAGAAGACAGTCCCGGGGTCCCCTGTCCCCCTTGGATGTGACTTTGTGCCCTCGCCTGCAACTAAACTTGTTGTTAGCCTCATAGCAGCCCTGTACCCACACCCACACACGCCGGAATTACATCCACTCCCCATGCTGGCAGCTCTGGCCCTACTATATGCACACTACTATATGCACACTACTATATGCACACTACTATATGCACACTACTATATGCACGCTTGGCCTCCTCACCAGCCAGCACCCAGGCAGCCTCTTGTCTCCCTCTCTCCTGCATTCCACTCGAGACCCACCATGCTGACCCCACAAGCCTGGGCCTGGTATGCAGCATCTCCTCAACATCCAAGCAGACACGGGGCTGGAGCTACCCACTGAGGCAGTCTCAGGGGCTGTGGACCTGTCACTTCACAAATACCTTGACTCAGCCCAGCCCTGACTCTTCTCCTGTCTCTCCTTACCCCTCTGCCACCAAATGACGCCTTGCTTAAACCCAGGACTGTCACAGGATCATTATTATTATTATTATATTTATGTATTTATTTTTTGAGACAGAGTTTTTCTCTGTTGTCCCAGCTGGAGTGCAGTGGTGCCATCTTGGTTCACTGCAACCTCCCACTCCCAGGTTCAAGTGATTTTCATGCCTCTGCCTCCCAAATAGCTGGGATTACAGGCACACACCACCACGCCCGGCTACTTTTTTGTAATTTTAGTAGAGACGGGGTTTTTCCATGTTGCCCAGGCTGGTCTCGAACTCTTGAGCTCAGACAATCTGCTTGCCTCGGTCTCCCAAAGTGCTGGGATTACAGGTGTGAGCCACCGCACTTGGCCTGTCACAGAATGGTATTTATTAACCAAATGGCTCCAGTAGCTCCCTCTGTCCCGTAAGTTCTTGCCAGACCTCCCACTCCCAGCTCTGATGACACTGGGACAATCAGGCATGGCTTCCAGAGCGAAAGGGCACCAATACCCACCTCTCCCAGCCCTCCCATCTCTCCTTGGAGCTAAGTCTTGAAGATTCAGTCTGAGTTCCATCTTCTACCAGGATTCCTTCAGGTAAGCTAATTTTCAAAATTCAGTGGCCAGATGAAGTTGCTTATTATACCTCTTGCTTCTTACTAATTTCTAGATTCTAAAAAAAAAAAAAGAAAAGAAAATCTTAGGTCTTTACTTCCCCGCTGAGATGAACATGTTTCTGAATTGGTCAAACTAAGAACCAGGTTTGCTTCTTTCTGAACTGAGAGCCTGAGAGCTGAAGATGCCGTCAGTCTGCCAGTCACTCGGATAAATCAGGCAAGTGTGTGAGGAGCCAATCAAAATGTGCAGCTACTTTGCCCCAGTAAGTTTTATTTCTGGGAATCCATTTTAAGGAAAAAATACAAAATATAGAGAGAAAAATGCCAAAACATAAAAATGTTTACAGAAGCTCTATTTGTAGCTAAAATTAAAAATAAAATAAAAACAAATATCCAACAAGAAAGTGCCACGAAGCCATTAAAAAAAAATTCCACTACTAAAGAACTCATCCATGTAACCAAACCACCTGTACCCCAAAAACTATTGAAATAAAAATAATTCTACATCAACACTGAAAAATACTAAGAAAAGTACGATACAATGTACTTTTTAAAAATGTATAGTTACAACTTTGTGAAAAAGAAAAACGTGCCCATGAGGAAAAAGCCTGTTAGTTTAGTAGGGCTGTCCTCTTTTCCTCAAACAGTTCCCCTTGTAATTTTTTTCAATACTGCCAGTGAAGTGGTACAGTCCTAAACCTCCCCGAAATCTAATGTAAGAGAAATCTTGAGTAACCTGAGTAACCCTTCTTTTCTTTTTCTTTTTTTTCTTTTTTTTTTTTTTGAGACAGAGTCTCCCTCTGTCACCCAGGCTGGAGTGCAGTGGCACAATCTCAGTTCACTGCAACCTCCACCTCCCGGGTTCAAGCAATTCTCCTGCCTCAGCCTCCCGAGTAGCTGGGATTACAGGTGCCCACCACCATGCCCAGATAATTTTTGTGTTTTTAGTAGAGAGAGGGTTTCACCATGTTGGCCAGGCTGGTCTCAAACTCCTGACCTCAAGCGATCCACCTGCCTCGGCCTCCCAGTGTGTTGGTATTACAGGCATAAGCCACCATGCCCAGCCAAGTAACCCTTCTTTAAGAGAAGCAAGCACTGGCTAGACCTACTAGGCACCTAGAAGATGAAACTGAAACACAGATGCTTGAGGTCTTAGAGTTGAGATGTGGTATGAATCGTCCCAGTTCCTGCATTTATTCAGATGGTCTTATTTATTTATTTACTTGATACAGTTTCACTCTGTTGCCCAGGCTGGAGTGCAGTGGCGCAGAGAGCTCACTGCAACCTCCACCTCCCAGGTTCAAGCGATTCTCCTACCTCAACTTCCCAAGTAGCTGGGATTACAGGCATGCACCACCACACCTGGTTAATCTTTGTATTCTTAGTAGAGATGCGGTTTCAGCACATTGGCCAGGCTGATCTTGAACTCCCAACCTCAGGTGATCTGCCCACTTCAGCCTCTCAAAGTGCTGGGATTACAGGCATGAGCCACTGCACCCAGCCAGATGGTCACTTTAGATAGGTGGAGACAGAGAACTAGTGATTAATGAGTCATGCAGACAAAGGGAACACTGGGTGAAGGGCTCTGCAGACCATGAGGCACTGTCCACTTGCAAGACAGCTCTGGGGAGGGCCAGACAGTGAGAGGAACTCAGACTCGGGGTCTGAAGGAAAACTGGCGGTATCCCCAAGTGGTTGTCACTGCCCTCAAGGTGCCCTTGCATTGTCGGCTGGAGCAGGGAAAGGGGCCTCCCTCCCCCTATGCTGACACTGGCTTCCCCGCACCATTCCACCCGCCTGTGGAACACCTGGAAAGACCCCAGCCCTTTGGGCTCACCCCATCAGTGTTTACAAACACTGGCCTACTGACTCTTGCTTTTTCTAGGACAAACGCCCCAATCTGTTCCGGGGCCCCTTGACAGTCCAGACCATCTACCACTCTGGATGCTCGCTTGCTGCCAAAACCCTGTTTAGAGTACCCAGGTTCAAAAATCCTCCTCCCGCCGCGTCTGACCAAGGCATTGGCGAAAGGCGCGCTCCTCTCCCTGCTCTGGTGTTAAAACTTCTGTTGCTCAGCCCAGAGCTGAATTTGCTTTCCCAGCAACCCTGTCTCACCATGACTTATTTTTCAGCTTCCAGTCAATCAAACTCTTTCCTGCACCCAGGGGACAGCCCCCATTTACTAACTTGATGCTCACACAGGTGACATTTTTAGGGAGGCCCTGCATGGTCTGGGCCTAGCATGGTCTGACACTAGCACCTCCCCGCTTAGGTACTTGAGCACCCTGGAGAGATGGCTGTGAACAGTCACGACAGGGAAAGGAGACGCAAGACAAAAGGACATTATTACGGTGCTTTTTCCGTTTTTCTTTTTGCACAAAAACAGTCCATTTATTCAAGTGTTCTCCAGCACAAGTACATTAGAAAGGAGCTTTATTATATTCTTCTGGGCACAAAAAAAAAATGTGATGAAGGCGGAACTGACAGACTTTCTACATCTGTTGTACGCATTGACCTCTTTAATTATTTCATAAACAGCTATGTCACGAGCATCACTTACACAGAGATACAACAGGACACCAGGCGGGTGGGGCAGGGACCCACTCGGGCCCCCACTCACCCCTCCCTGGATGTCCTAGAACCAGACTGTGAAATGTACATTATTATTGTCAATAAATAGAGAAGCAACCCTAAAAAAAAAAAAAAAAAAAAAAAAAAAAAATACAGTGGTGAAAGGATGCTGGAACCAGGAAAAAATAATAATAAAGGAAAAAAGAGGAACTTAAGAGAAAGGAAAGAGGGCTGGGGAGGGAAGAGTCTGGGAAGTCCTGCATTTAGCTGCGTGGAATGTGGAGTAAAAGTGCTCTGCCACCGGGGTCAAAGCGAAATCGTCTGTAACAGTAAAAGTTATTACCAAATCAGCTACGGAGTTTATTCTTCAGTATGAATACATGATTTCCCACAAATAAGTAAGCACCCGCTACTTCAATGCCTCAGCTAAAACACATGAAATCGCTCATTTAGTTTTCAAGTACAAAGTTAAAATGCCTTTTTAATAATAATATATCAGAGTAAAATAATAGTCTCTTTTAAACTCCACTACAAGAAAACAAAACAAACAGTCATTGTCCAGACAGCAGACTTAATTTAACAATATATATTTTTAATAAAATGTTTTAGCACCTTGTTGAGTCACCTCCTCCCTCTGCGTATTCTAAGGAATTTCAGCATTTTTGTTGTCTGTTGAATTCTAGGGCTGTGCAACCAAATCGGTGGGTGAAGTGAAATGGGACTAGGGGACGCTTTAGACCACTGCTCATGTCCTCAGGCACAGGGTTGGAGGCCGCTAGGCTGGGGCTGGGGGAGCCGCCCTCCTCACCCCCCAGTGGAGCTGAGCCAGGGAGCATTCCAGTTACGGGAGTTTCAGGAGTCCGGGCCCTCTGGTGGGGGAAGTGAGTAAGTCACCACCAGTAAAGGGATCTTGTGTCCTTGTCCTCCCTGCTCCTTGTTTCTCCCTCCCCCAGAACTCTGCTGCCTTGGGTCAGAGACAGGTCACCCACCAAAGGCCCACCTTAGCTGGGTCTTGGAAACACAGAGACAAGGTTCCCCAACTCACTCCTCAAAGACCCTGGCCTGCCTTTACCAAAACGTAAAGATTCCAGAGCTCACACTACAACAGCAGAGTCCATCCTCTCACCCTTCCCTCTCCTCCCGGTCCTCCTGACCCCAGCACAGGGCCTGGTGAGGAGGCGGCGGACACTTTCTTTAATCCCAGCTCCGCAGGGCATGGCCAGAAGGGCATCCTAGCTCCAGACCATCCCTCCACTACACCTTTTCCAACCCCGGGGTTGGGAGGGAGGAAGTTTCAGCTGCTCCCTGGCAAACAGGCAGGACTCCCAGAGGACAACTCCAGGGTCCTCTCTATCTCCCGCACTGGGAGCAGGCAGCCTGGAGAATGCGCAATGACGAACTCAGATTACTCACCTCCCGGGACCAAAACAGGGGCCTGGCTAGAAACTCGGTTCCCACTGGAATCTTGGCTCTGCCATGCTCCCGACCAAAGGAAGCAAGCAGCCCTCTTCAGGGTACAGTGCAGGCAGCACCCCCTTCCCGCCTTGGCCCTAACCCACAGCTTGAGGGGGCTCCTAAAAGCAACAGCTCTGAAAGACACTTGGGGCCACTGCAACTCTGCACCAAGCAGGGTAGCAACAGGAATTCAAAACTGCCTCCCAAATCTACTCTATTTATAAAAGCAAAACTATGGAATGAACGACTGCAGTTTTCCCATAAGAACATCTCCCAGATGGCTCTGCTGAAATATTCCTTCTGCTGGAGAAGGTGGGTGTTCCTATCGAGGCTTCCCCAGAGTCACCATGGCCTGGTGGCCAATTATCGGGAAGCAAAGGGAGCTGGGCCCTGTGAGACCCCTTTGGTGTCAGCCTTCCTTCCTGCTGGGGTGCCTGTCCCAATCCACACTCCTGCAACGTGCCAAAAATCACACGGGCATCTCTACCAGCCAATCACACCCAGGCCCGTTTCAAAAGCTAACAGGTCCCGGATGCTCTCTTGGAAAGTTTGCTTTCCAATAGGATGTTCGACAGCAAGAAGTCTCTGGGGCCTAGAGAGAAAAGGACAGCAACAGATTCATGTCATCATCTGTGGACTGCAGACCCCTGCTAGTGCCCGCCTGCGGCCCCCCAGTCTGCCGGTGCACTGACCTGCCACTCCCGCAGGGCGGGGGTTAGTACCAGCCGCCTGCTGGAAACTAGCTGCCTGCTTAGGCAGGAGGCCAAGGACTGTGTCCTCTGCACTAGCATCTGGCTACCTCCCCCAGGCAAGAGCCACGGATCTCTTTGGCATCATGCTCCACCTGGCACCTGCAGGAGGGAAGCTGTCATCCTCAGCCCCCAGAACCCTTGTTTCTAAGGGGGAAATGGGCCTGCTCTTTGGAAAGAAAATTCCACAGGGAATATGGTAATTTTCCCTAGGCCTTCTTGGCTCTCCCCTCCACTGCCTCTAACCTCTGCCTTATCTACAGCCTGCTGAAGCTCAGTGCCCCTTGGAAGGTGACACAATACCTGTCCCCAGAGACCCCAGGGTTGAGGTGGATTAAGCGTATCTCAACTCGGCCAAGTTGGCACAATCCCGAAGCCCCACACTCTCCCAGGTTCCACTGTGAGACCAAGCCCACAGGCTGGGCTGGAAGAAAAGCTGGTGATTGTTAACTCTTGTCCCTGCAAGCGGGGGCCCGTGACCCCTGGGGCATCTGGTCCATTCTAGGGCCAGGTCAAGTGGCTAGACCTGGAGGAACAAGTGCTCTCAAGCTGTCAGCCATAAGGGCTCCTCTGTGCCCAGCACTCCCTCCTGGAGCAAGCCGGCCCACAGGAACCCCCCAGGCTTGCCATGCCCTTGGCTACCAAGTCTCTTCCCAAGTCCCCACACCAACCCCTTGGGTGGAGCACCAGGCCCAGTTCCGGTGGAGCTTGGGCCGCTAGAAAGGCTGTCACTAAGCAGTGGCTTGGGAGAGCCTGAGCGTTAGGAACCTCCGTCCTGACCCTGGGAGCAGGGAAGACCTTAGCATTGGCCAGCGGGGGAGGGAGCACCTTGGACTGCCTGAGGCAGCCCCTCCTCCCCCAGCCCTCCTGGAGTGGCGCTGGTGGACTCCAGGCCCGAAGGACAGAGCCCTGCGGGAGCAAGGAGGGGCTGGGTGAGCACCACAGTTAGCACAGGGCTCCACTGAGGGGGCAGAGGCTCCCTTCCTCGCTGCTCCAGCCCCACAGCGGCCCAGTCACCACCTGTCAGAGGTAACAGGAAGCAACTGGGCATGATCTTAAACACCAATCTGTCGAGGAGACAGTCGATTGGGGTCTAGGACCAAGCACCCCAAAAAGGAGTGAGACCGGCCACCAGCTGTGTGAATTTACTCCTGAGTAATGAGCAGGGGGTCCAAGCCTTGGTTTAGTTTTGTCACTAATTACTAATTTGGTTTATTCAATAGGTGAGGTTCACTGTCCCATTTTTTTTTTTTTTTCCCCAATGGAAGCCCCCTGGCCAAGACAGACCTGGATGTCAATTTGATTTCAGTTGGGGGAGAATAGGTAGGGGGAGTTGAGGGCTGACTTGACTGGTGCCTAGAGTTGCAGGTCAGTATCACAGGTTGCTAACAGAAGAATCTTTTGACATCACCAGGGGCAAAAGAGATAGAACACTACCTGCTAGAGGAGAGCACCTGCTGAAAGAAACCTCCTCCTTTTCCTGCCTCAGCACCTAGCAACTTCTGGGATTGACAGTCTACCTGCAATCAGGGCAACAGAGGTAAATAGCTGCACGGGCTGACTCCACAAAGTCCTGAACCCTGGGAGAAGAGTGCTGGGAGCCCCCTGGCGTGTGTGTGTGAGTGCATTCATTATGCATCAGT
Organism: Theropithecus gelada; assembly: GCF_003255815.1. Classification (NCBI taxonomy): domain Eukaryota; kingdom Metazoa; phylum Chordata; class Mammalia; order Primates; family Cercopithecidae; genus Theropithecus; species Theropithecus gelada. The sequence continues at coordinate 45,577,711 of NC_037681.1, forward strand.
ACAGAAATATGCTCCTGTGTATGCGTGTGAGATTGACTGACTGGTGTGGGGTTTATATCCGCAGTGGGGACCGAGGCTCAGCACACTGAGCCTGCTTCCCCCACTCCCCACCCCATAATATTTCTTATACATGACCCTATCTATGTATTTATAGAGCGCCTATCACCGTAGGCCCCATCTTTCTAGGGACGTGGACTTGAGGCCATGTGCTTGCCGACACACCTCCCAGCTCTACCAGTCCCAGGAGGTGCCATCCCCCCTCCCATTATAAAATATATATCTCTATATGCCACATATCTACACCCCATCTACCCAGGCAAGCACCTGCCCATCGGGCCCTCACCCTGGAGCCAACAATGCCTTCCCTTCCTACTGCTGGCGCCAGGCCGCCTGCCTTGTAGGAAGTTGAACAAAGTGTCGAGCACTTGGGGCTCCAGGTGCTGCTGACTCGAGGTAAGAGCACAGCTATCATCAGACCAAGTACTAGAAAAGAAATACACACCACTCCAATCACACACACAAGGAGAGAGACGGCCGGTCCTCCCTCCAGCCCTGACACACCCGACTCAAGAGGAGGGGAAGTAGAAGAGAAGAGTGACAAGCCCAGAAGGCAGACCTTAGGGACTCCCTGGCCGCCCAGCTGTCACCATGCCCAGTGGCCCACCTGGCCCGAGGGGTGGGAGCCAGGGCACCAGAGCCACCGCTAACTCAGAAGCACCCTGCTCCCGCACCTTGGTTTGAAACCTAAAGGGAAGGGTGTTGGGTTTTTGTTTTCTTAAAGAAAATCTTAAAACAAACATAATTATAACCAGAACCATAAGAATAATTATAATAAAAGGTGTCATCAGCCTCCCAGTATAAAACTGCAGCCTTTGGAGATGACCAAAAACATCACATTCCAGGGGCCGGGAGCCGCCTTGTGCACAGAGGGGTGGATGGTGGGGGCCTCATAAAAGAACACACAAAAGGCGACTTAGACAGGAAAGCACCAGTACGTTTTGTATGTTTTTTTATTTGCTCCAGGTGGGGTTTTGACTGTCACTTTCCCACACTCTGGATTAGTTCTGATCCCACCACAAGGAGCCCTCGAATCGGCTAAAGTGAGAAATTGGGCCTGAAGACTCCGTACCCTGCCATCTTGCCGAGGGAGTCTCCTTTTAGAAAAAAATCGAAAGGTTATTGCATGAGTCTGGATGAATCCCACTCTCAGCTGTCCACGGGCCCGACCACCTCATCTAGCCCCCTTTTTGGCAGGGAGAACCTGGCTCCCAAGTTCTCCTCCTTCACTCCGTTACAAACCAAGGGGAAGAGCCCACTGTGAGAACGCGCCATCTGCAAGCTGTCTCCCTTTCTCCATCCTTGGTGAAACCCTTTGCGCAGAAGGCAACGTGGAAGCTGATGTTTTTACTCATCTCGCTGTTTGAAAGCACCATTATGAAGTCAGGTTGTACAGTAGTTAACAGTACCTTTTATATATATATCTCATATCTATCATATATATATAAACTGTAAACAAGAGGTAACAGCGGCTTCTAGAAACTGATTTTCTTCAAGGTTTCCTGTGTGGTAGGCACCTGAAATACTGTAGAAAAGTGTCTTGTGTGGTGTTCTCATCTCCCTGCTGCTAACTGGGTTCTGTTTTGCGTGACCAGGAATGGTGCTGGCACGACAGCTCAGTGGCTGGGAGGGAATGCTGCCGCCTGAGTGTCTCTCTCTTTCCGTCCCCTGCTTGTGCTCCTATCTGATCAGGCTAGAGACAACAAAAAAAAGATATATAGTAAAAAAAAAAAAAAACAAAAAAAAAAAAACAAAAAAAAAAAACCAAAAAAAAAAAAAAACAAAAACAAACCCCAATATATAGATTTCTATAGAATTTCCTTTTTTCCTCTCTCCCACCTTTCCTCTGCAAGGTATTGTTACTATTTTTCATTACTGATTTTTGCTGCAATAACCTTCTTGTTTCAGTCACAGCAAGAAACAAAACCCAAACAAACAGAAAATCCCTCTGAAAAGAGTAGAAAACAAAAGGTCTGATCGAAAAAAAAAGGGGAGGGGGAGGAAGGGGAGGGAGCTTGGTTTTGTTTTTAAATAGGACTGAAGAATAACATTGAAAAATCAGGAGATGATGTCCAACCCTTTTCGCAAGGCAAAGCCCTCCGGTACTTCCGCCTCTGTGGTTTTTGTTTTAAATTCCTTTTTCTCTTCTGGGTGCTGATACTTCTCTCCATCCTCACGTTCTCGGTGTTTTATTATGTTTTGTGTTTTTTTGTTTGTTTGTTTAACTTTGTGTCGCTACCTCAGTTTGCCCCCATGTCCCTTACACACACGCAAAATACTCCTTCAGCGGAGCGAAGAGGTGGCGGATGACTGGCACGCTCCACGACCGGCCCAGCAGTCTCTGCCTCGCCAAGCGGCTCATGTTGGAGACGTCAGTATAGTGGACAGGGAAACCAAATACCCTGGGGGAGAAAAGGCAGAGAGGGCAGGATGAGCGCTGGCCGGACCAGGCTGCCTGGAAGCCATCTAACCACACAGCAGGACCCGGAGGACCAGCAGCTGCCCGAAGTGCAGGGACAGGGGCACTCGCACCCACCAACTCCCCTGACGCCTGTTTAGTTCTGCTGAGTCTTCTGTCCTTTACAAACAACCCAGCACTCGGATCGCCAACCATGTGACAGGCACTGTGCTAGTTTCTGTGGCCTTAAAGGTAGTAAGGTCATCACTGCCTAGCGTTTCACAACCCAGCAGAAATAAGAGTAATTTTGAACAATCCCTCAGAAATACCTCCAGGACACACTCTCCAGTTCTCCTCTCCTGCAGGGTTAGCTCGGCAACGTACACCTCGAGTCTGCACGTAATGAACACACAGCCCTAGCATCCTCCCCGCCGAGAGGAGGGAAGGTGAAAAGGAGCCGAACTCCTGCCTGACTTCAGAAGCTGAAGGATTTCCTGTTTGCTCTGGTTGTTTGTGTAAATGGTCTCTTTGTCTGGCTAAATCCTAGTTACACTTAGAGAACAAGAAGGTCATCCAGCCCCGAGAGTCCCGTTTGCACCAAATCAGGGTGTTGAGGCTATAAGGTCTGCCTGGCCCTATGCTGGCTTGGTTTACAAAAGACCTACAAAATGGGCACCACAAGTTAAGGAAGGTCCTGTCGCTGCAGCAGTTCCTTGGGGATCAGCAGGGTCTCTGGGAGACAAGGCAGAAGGGGATTCCTAGACTCCTCTTTTTTTTTTTTCCTGAGATGGAGTCTCTCTGTTGCCCAGACTGGAGCACAGTGGCGCAATCTCAGCTCACTGCAACCTCCACCTCCAAGATTCAAGCAATTCTCCTGACAGCCTCCTGAGTAACCGGGACTACAGGCACCCGCGACCATGCCTGGCTAATTTTTGTATTTTTAGTAGAGATGCGGTTTCACCATGTTAGCCAGGCTGGTCTCCAACTCCTGACCTCAGGTGATCCGCCTGCCTCGGCCTCCCAAAGTGCTGGGATTATAGACATGAGCCACTGCTTCTGGCCCCTAGACTCCCCTTACTTGGGACCAGCCTTAAAATACACAGGAGCCTGATCTGCCAGGAGTCCACCCCAGGAGTCTGACATGTTGAGAAATGCTTGATAAAACGCACTGTTCCCAGGACGTTTGTGGAAAACAAGCCAGGTGGGAAAGGCAGAGGACCCCCCCAGCAAGCACAGCAAGCAGAACAGCCCACACTGCAGCCGGATGCCAGCACAACCCGGGTACCTTTCCATTTCAGTGCACCATAAGATGTCCTCTTTCTCATTCATGAAGACGGGGAAATGCTGGTCTTTGCCCTGCTTTATGGAGTTTGACCTCGTAGTAATGGTCCTCACTTTGCTGAACTAGATGACGAAGAGGAGAAAAGAGGAATAAGCATGAAATCATTCACCAGCCAACATTGGTCATGAGTCTACCAAGTATGTCAGGTACTCGCCAAACCCTGACAGGGCCTGGTCCACCCAGGGGGCTGGGTATGGCTCTGAGTGAGCAGAGTTCACCAGGCAGGAGCCTCCGCAGACCCCACAGCCCCACTTTTCTTCCTTCTTGGAGGTCACCTAGCTAATCTTAGTCAGATCCATCTAGCCACAGAGTTTTTTTTTTTGTTTTTTTTTTTGAGATGGAGTCTCGCTCTGTCACCAGGCTGGAGTGCAGTGGCGTGATCTCAGCTCACTGTAACCTCCACCTCCTGGGTTCAAGTGATTCTCTCATGCCTCAGACTCCCGAGTAGCTGGGACTACAGGCACCCGCCACCACACCCAGCTAATTTTTGTATTTTTAGTCAGACAGGGTTTCACTGTGTTGGCCAGGCTGGTCTCAAACTCCTGACCTCAGGTGATCCGCCTGCCTCGGCCTCCCGAAGTGCTGGGATTACAGGCGTGAGCCATCGCACCCAGCCTAGCCACAGACTTTAGAAGTAGAAGCTGTAGCCACTATACTTTCCAAGTCTTCCAAAGAATTAGTTCTTTCAGAGGTGGAGTAACTTGTAGGCTAAAGGATGCCAAGTTACTGAGGGGCTCAAAGATGCTCTCGGAGCTGCCAGTGGTTCTGAATGCTGGAACCTGCCGACACAGAACCCAATGCCCCAGGTACTCACTCCAGGAGATTCCAGCTCCAGAGAGAAATGGAGCTTCCACATCACAGGAGGCTGCTCTGCTTTGAAGGTTTTTGTAATAGGTTTTGGCCAAAAAATTTAAAAATGAAAAAAAAAAAGCATAGCACGTCCAGGTCTTGGTAAAGACTCCTCAGTGTTTACCAGAGGGTGGTGGGCGACACTCACCAGGGAGGAAGGGCTGAAGGCCAGCAGCCCTGGGCCCTCCTCTGGCTGCCCTGCTGCATGACCCTGCACCGTCTCCTAAACTAGCTGGAGGAGCAGGCAGGACAAGGCCCTGGCCACACCTCCACCTCATCCTGCCCTTCCTTCTCCCTGCCCCCCAGCACAGGTTCTGGACGCTGGAGCTGACCTTGGCTATCCTGCCATGCTCCAGACACTCCTGCAGCTCCAGCTTATCATTCACAGTGGATGCCAACGGCCTAGGAGGCAGAAGAGAGACTGTAACGACAGAAACCTGGAGAACAGCAGGAAGGGCCCCAGCTGCACGACTCCCCTCCCTCCCCCAGCAGCCACTTATTCACAGGGTAAGACCCCCCTTCCCCAAATCACACACACACGCCAAAACCCTCTTCAAACTCCCCGCAAACACACGAACACACGCTGCAGCTCTACACAGACACAAATCCACCAAGTGTTAATCCTTAAAGGTAAATTCAAAAGTAGTCTCAAATTATGAATAGGCAGATAACACCTAGCAGAAAAGGAAAAAAAGCACAGCTATCTTTACATCAGTTAGTCTAAAATACACTGAGCTTTAAGCATCCCACTGCAAAGCAAGCTTTGGGGGTGACAATGTTTTGTATCTTGACTTGTGGTGATTGTTACATGGGTGTGACCACTAGATGAAATTAATCAAACCGCAAGCCTTAAATGTACAGTTTTAAAAGACTAAATTCTGGGCCAGGCACAGTGGCTCATGTCTGTAATCCCAGCCCTTTGGAAGACCGAGGCAGGCGGGTCACCTGAGGTCAGGAGTTTGAGTTCATCCTGGTCAACATGGTGAAACCCGTCTCTACTAATAATATAAAAATTACCCAGGTGTGGTGGCAGGTGTCTGTAATCCCAGCTACTCAGGAGGCTGAAGGCAGGAGAATCACTTGAACCTGGGAGGCGGAGGCTGCAGTGAGCCAGGATCGCGCCACTGCACTCCAGCCTGAGCAACAGAGCAAGACTCCGTCTCAAAAAAAAAAAAAAGACTTAAATTCTGCAGTTCCCTGAAGACCAAAAATTCTGTGACATTAAACATGTCACTTCCTAGGGTGCAGGCCAGATAACTGACCGGCTGTCCCCTTCAACACTGACCTTTCCTGACATGTAAGGATATTTAAGGAAGGCTTCCCTGACTGGCTCCAGGATCTCAGTGTGGGAACCGCGGGGCCTGCAGTCAAATCAGGTGCTCGACAGATGCCCCCGACTCTCGACCCTGCATGCAGGAGCTCTGCTTCTCCTAGAAGCTCAGAGTTTAGTATTTTAGAGTTGAAAGAAGCAGGTGAGAAATCCCCACAGGACCAAGGTCTGTCAGGAGACACTGAATGGTTCCATGAAAATACTTTATGGACCTCATTAGCCCATCCATTTCCCAATGCACACATATATCTTGGGAACTCTCGGTGGACAGTTTCAGGCCAGCTGCCCCCATGCCCCATCTCCTTCCCCTCAACAAGCCCTCGCCAGCAACTCTACCAAACATGTATGAGATGGGGAAGGTCCTCCAACTTCATGGGAATAGCAAGGAGGGAGACTGTTTGAGGCCAGGTGAAATGATGCCTTCTAGTTATACCAAGCAGCACACCACGGAGGTTTAACACCCATGACTCAGAACACTCTGGAAGATGCTTCCCTCCACAATGGTCAGGAACTGAGCAGCTCTCAGTGTGCTTTTGAATTGCCAACTCTGGACAATTTCTTTCGCCTAAAAAGCCTTTTTATAATGCCAGTTTTATACCTGATGAAATGAATTTTCTTCATTCCTAGATATTAAAATCTTTATCTGTGTAAACTAACTGAAGAAAATCTCTCCAAAAAAGGACCTGAAGCCAACAAACTGTGTGATTAGTAAAATTAAGTTAAGCAGAACCCTGAACTTGCATGCAGCCGCAGCAAGATGCCCTCTCCTGAAACAGGCTGTGGCCACGACTCCCCTTCCCAGCCCCAAAGCCATGCCCATGGCTTTGCCTCAGGAGAATCTAAGAACCAGAGGGTTCGGGACACATCACAATGTCAGAAAACCAACTACCTAACTCAGCAGCACATGACTCTTCTTTAGTATAAAGAGAGTACGACTCTAAAGGTCCTGCTTTAAGACCACTAGTTGTTGCTTTCAGATGAGTATTTTCTATACCCTGACTCCTCTTCCTCCTCAAGGAAAAGGAAATAAGGAACATGGCAGAGCAACTAGTCATTCAGCAGAGGCTGGCCAGAGAGGGCCCGGCTCAGGGGTCCCCCAACCATAGGCCATCCCACCTGCAGTCCCAGCCCACAGTCCCCCAGGCCCGGGAGCTTTCACCAACCTGTTCATACCGGGAAGGTTACCCCAGAAGTAGCGGGCCCTGTGTGCAGCTGACACTTCTTTGGCATCAATCATCACAGGGTTGGACTACAAAACAGGAGACGGTTTGAAGATGAGCCAAGGAGGAGCATGAAACAGCGCCGGCATGCTGCTGGGGTCGAGCCTTAAAGCCTCAAAGCCTCTTACTTCTCGCTCAGGAGCCACACACTGGGCTAGCCTGCAGCCTCCAGGAGAAGCTGGAATTACACCTAGCCACATTCCACAAGCTGTCACTGGAACGTTCTAGATCAGCATTGTCCAAATGAACTTCTGCGATGGTGGGATGTCCTCTACACTGTTCAATTCAGTGGCCACTAGCCCACTAGTACAGGTGGCTATTTTGTACCTAAAATGAGGCCAATGTGATTGAGGAGCTGAATGGTTAATGTTCATGTAAATAGCCGCATGTGGCTGGTGGCTACCATATTGCACAGTGCGGCTCTAGACTGTCTAGAGGCTGGGAGAGCCCAGGCTCCAGCGAGTATGCGTGTGTTTACCATGAGCCCTGATTATAACTCAAATAGACACCTGCTCACACTTATAGTCAGAACACCAGCTCACAGTGTGACCCACCCAAGACTCAGGAGCACGGGTGGGCTCGAGCTCCCAGAAGGGCCACTCCAAGTACGCCTCCGGCAGCAGAAGCCCTCTGCACGTGGCGCAGACTTGGCTCAGGGTTAAACGGGGACTCACATGATAAGGAATGAAAGCTGAGCTGAGTCCTGTTTTCTTCTCGAGTACCAGGGAATGAAGATAGGCCCTTCTTGCTCAGGGAAAACTGATTTTGTCCTCTTAAAGGTCCCGGTGTGTAACAAACACCATACAGAATGCACAACCCCAGGAGTCTGGCGCTCCACCCAATTTAGTGACAGGTCCTTCAACCCCAGAGGTTCACACCCACAATGCCACCTCTTAGAGTGAGACCACTGGCTCTTTCTGAGGTAGGCCTCTAACCCTGCTTCCTCCCTTTCTATCCGGGAAGCCTGGGGCTTCCCAAACAGGCCCCTTGCAAAGCAGAAGTCACCAGTCCCCAGCTCCACAATGCAGATGAGACAGGATGAAGCAGCAGTCCAAGGTAGAAGCCATTAGTGAGCTGGCCAAACCAAGGTTGCTGGCTATACCTCGAGAAATCGTGAGATGTCCCTCTTGTCACTAACGCCCATGGCCACCACATTCTCAAAGAGCCAGAAGAAGGGGCGATCATCTCCCTCCTTGGGCCGCGCATCATGCAGGAGGCGGTAGAACTCAAAGAAGAGCCGGCCAGTGCCCTCTGAGAGGTCGGAAGAGAAAGCCATCAGCTGGGGCTGTCTGCATAGGACAGTGGTGTGGCTCGGGCACGGGGAGGGCACGGGAAGACAGGGTCATCGGGAATAGCTGTCCCAGGGCAGAAATATCCAAGGAGGAAGCCTACGTGCAGAAGCACCAGCTGAGAAGGTGGAGGGGACAGGATGGTACCTACCGTAAAGGCCCTTGCGAGCAGGGTTGACGATGGAGAGGTCATTGCAGGGACTGCCCCCAATCACCAGATCGAATGGGCCCCACTCCTGGATCTGGGAGGATAAAGGCAAAGTGATGGGCCTGCTGTCCAGGGACAGAGGCAGACAGGAAGAAAGAGAAATTATCTGTGAACTTGGCAAAGAAGTCCTTTGACACGAAAGAGGAGACCCAGCTGCTCTGCAGGCTCACGACCCTAACTGCAACCATGGACAAGTCCTAAACAAGAAGGGGACCAAGTTGGATCATTTCTCAGGCCAGTGGGGAAATTAGTATCACCCAGGCAGGCAACACAGCCACCCAATGGGAAGGCGACCCACGTGAACGGCTGAGTCTGAAGGTACCTGTCACTCTGAGTGTCTTAGGCAGGGTGTCTGGGCCATGTGAGTGTCCTCCAATTGCCCTTCAGGACTCCAGAGGGCCTGTAGTCATGGTTAAGGGAAGACCCTGCCCGAGCCTCCCAGATATGGAAGCTGGTAAAGCTATTTGCCAAAAGTACTGGGAGGACAGGAACCTCTCTCTAATCCAAAAAGCTCTACTAGAAATGGCCCAGAAACCAGTCCAGGGAGTAGCCAGAGCTCAAGTAGGCACTATGTTGCCCAAGCTAGTCTTAAACCCCTGGCTTCAAGGGATTCTCCTACCTTGGCCTCCCAAAGTGCTGGCATTATAGGCATGAGCCACCATGCCTAGCCCAAATTCCCATTTCAATTTGCCCTTTACCCTCTCAAGACAGAGGACAAATGGAAGATAAGGAGAAAAAGAGGCTGGGGCAAAGGGTGAAGAGAAAGAGGGCAAATGAACAAAATGAAAGGAGGCAAGGGCTGCCTCCAGGTGCTGAGTGTGCAGGGTGGGGAAGACGGGCTGCGCCCCACAGCATGGACATACATGCTTCTGTGTGACGCTGCGGACGTCCCCGACGTACATGATCTTCCCCTGGTGCCGCACCATGCCCACCGTGATGGAGTCCTCACACACCTCCGAGGCAATGTAGCGGTCCACCTGAATGCCCAAGTCCTTCAGCACCAGGAGCCCTGCACCAGCCAGCAGACAGCACCGTTACTTGGAGCCATCTCCCTGGCACCCTGGTCTTGGCAGGTGAGCCTGCTGGCCAACAGGACCCATGGGGTCAGCTGTAGACCCAAGTCCTGTCTTTTCCCTGAAGATGCCTTAAATCCTTTCTGGATCCAACTGGAGTATCCACAGTAAGGACATCGAGGCTCTGTCTCATGCCTCGTTTGGCCTGTCTGGAAGGCTGTCAAAGCTGCAGAAAACTGACCCGAGTGTACACGGTTCCAGGATCCAGGAAGAATCGCAGCTGACTTTTTGGGGGCCTTTTCTTTGTTGTTGTCCGTCTACAGCTTGGTCCTTCCATACCCTCTTATCACCTCCTGCTGCAATTCTACCCCACCCTTTGAGACTCAACCTGAATGCTCCCTGCTCCACAAAGGTTTCATCAATGCCCTGCCCCATCCAATAGTCCCCTGGAATCCCCGCCCCCTCCGCTGTGAGTCCCCAACTCTGTGCATCCCTTGCCTCCCCATCAGAGTAGTTTCCATTCCTCACTCAGCCCTCTCGTGGATTGCAAAGGCTCTTCCAGACAGAAGAGGCCTCCTTCACTGTGCTTCCCGAGCTAACCACACTGATTTTCTTACTACGATCCCTCCCTCTCCAGAAATGCTAGTTGAACTGAGGCAAGGAAACAATCAGAGCAGATACCGAGAGGGTCTCAGGAGAAACAGGGTACGGCACTGTTTCTGCTGCTCCCAATACGTCCCCCAGCCAAGGAGCTTTTACAGCCTCCTGGGGTGTGACATGATTTAAGAAGGCCTCAAGGTTCCAGCCTGGGATACAAAAAGCCGTAAATGAACTTTTCTAGGTTTACAGAAGAGCAGCATGGAGCTGAGAACAGAAGACAAACATCTGGCCAGGGAAGCCACCCCCTCCGCCTCACCCTCTAACCAGGGTCCCTGGGTTGAGACCACCTATCTCTTTGGCCAAAGACACAAATTCTAAGAAGAGCTATTCCTTTCTTAAAAGCCAGGAAGCCTTGGCTAGGGGGCAGGGCAGGGGGTGGATGTGTCTTCACAACCTCCTAGGATGCTTTCTGCAGTGTCCAGAGTCACATGAAGCAAACAATGCCTACAGGGTGACCCAGCATCTCCTAAAGGTTTTCCTAAGGAGGGAGTGGTTCAAATATAGAAAGATATTCTATCACGATGCTTGTCACAGCACTACTTATAATAATAAAAAAATAGTAAATGATCTAATAAGGGTTCGTTAAGTAAATTACGGCAGTTTGACTCAATGGAACCCTACGTAGCACTTACAAATAAAGAATGTAGCTTTGGCCGGGTGCGGTGGCTCATGCCTGTAATCCCAGCACTTTGGGAGGCTGAGGTGGGCGGATCACAAGGTCAAGAGATCGAGTCCAGCCTGGCCAACATGGTGAAACCCCGTCTCTGCTAAAAAATACAAAAATTATCTGGGCGTGATGGTGGGTGCCTGTAGTCCCAGCTACTCGAGAGGCTGAGGCAGGAGAATCGCTTGAACCGGGGAGGCAGAGGTTGCAGCGGGCCGAGATGGCACCACTGCAGTCCAGCCTGGGCAACAGAGTGAGACTCCGTCTCAAAAAAAAAAAAAAAAAAAAAGTAGCTTTATATCGCTTGACATGAAAAAGCAGTCATAATATAATAAATGCAAGGCAAGTTACAAAACCGTGTGCATTCACTACCCACTTAATTTATCTATGTATGGAGGTATGGTCATATAAACACACACACACACAGAAAAAAATCTAAAAAGGACATATGCCAAAATATTAATAAAAGGATAATGGGTGATTTAAATAAGCCTTCTTTAGACTATCTTGTGTATAATCAAAACACAACAGAACTGTGTTACGTTTCTGTCTTGCTGAGTCTGTCCTCTGAGGCTCTGTGAAATCTCTGTGAATCGGACTAACGATCACTTGATCCTGTGTGGCTGAATCTTCTCCACTAAGGAAGTGCCCAGCAGACAGGCTGCTTTACCACCTATTTGACGTTTTTATTTTTGGTCAAATCTAAGTCCATGCACTGCATACATTTTCACTTCACACACAAGTTTCCCCTTTGGGGTAATATTTTAACAGCTATGAAGCTAACGATCATTTCGTTTTGCCAGAGTTGCCCACACACCTGGCTCCCCTGTCCTGGGACAAGGTGGCCAGAACCTCTTGGGCCTGCAACCCTCACCTGTAGCAATTCCATCAAAGAGAGACAGCACCCGGATGGGCTTCCTCTTCTCAGCTGGGACAGGTGGGTAAACCTTTGGAGGGTCCTAAGCAGTGAGCACAACAGGTCAGATGCATGCCCAGTGGTGTCCCAAGCTCCCACTCAGTGCTGGCCCTCCAGCCAGGCTCCTAAACCCACACACCCCGTGTGCAGCTCAGGTCCCACAACCACAGCTCAGCCAAGGGAGCTCGAGACCACGCCCCAGGCCCAGCACTCACAAATTCCTGGTCGTGGTTATTAGCGAAGAACATCTGGAGCCGGGAGGGCCAGTCCTCTCGCCGCCGCAGCAGCCCATAGGTACCCTTGTGCCCGCACATGTAGCAGTTCCAGGGGTCTTCCTTAATGGCTGCCTGGGCAGCCCCCGGCCCCACCAAGAGGTCTACACACTCCACGCAAAAGCACCTGGAAGGAAACTCAGTGAGCAGAGGAGACTCTCAGCCCTGGTCCAGGGAGGTCAAGGTGTGCTACCTGGAATGGAAAGACCAGGTCTGGAGCATTGCTGGGGGGGGAGGGGGGTCTGTGGGGAGGGGAGGGGAGGGGAGGGGAGGGGAGCCAGGTCGGGGGCGGGAGCCCGGGGCCCAGCCGAGGAGACCAGTCTCACCTGCAGCAGTTGTTGTTTCCGCACATGAGCACCTCGCGGCCCCCGCAGCAGATGGTGCAGTAGGACTGGTAGCCGTCGTCGTCGTACTGATACGCACACTCCAGAAAGCAGTTCTAGACAGCAGCGGGAAGGGTCAGAAACCACCAGGACGGGTCCCAGGACGGCCAGGACGAAGGGAGGCTCTGCACCCGGCCTCACAGAGCCTGACTCAGCCCTGGAGACATGATCCTGCCACCGCCCTAGCCACGGTCAGGCCCCAGCTGCAGATCTGGGCAGGGGAAACCTCGTCTGCCTGGGCACCGCCGTGGACAGAACCAAAGAGCAGCCTGAGGGCAAGGCCAGGAAGGGGGCTGCACCACCACCTGGGCCTCCGTGCAGCCCTGGGCTTTTCTCCTGGGCTCCCGAGGGCACAGCAACCCTGCTACACTCTGCCTGAGCTTGTCCCCACTGCTCTGCTCCCATCCCCACATCTGGGGACTAAAATGGGGCTTGAGAGAGATAAAGAATCTTTCAGAGGAGAAAAATGAGAGCAAGTGAAAAGCTTGAAGCCCAAGGGCCCATGTCATCAGGACTCTGCTTCCGGAGGAAGCTCTGAAGTCTACGTCACACGCATACCAGGTGTCACCCCGTACACGCCCAGAAGCGGTGGACACAGTCAGCCAGGGGGCCGAAGGGCTGGCCTCAACGGCACCTCTCCTGGGCGGGTGTGCTCCTACCTTGCAGTTTTGGCACATTCCTCCAACGAAGAGGGGGTGTTCCAGGGTGACGTTGAGGCTCCCACAGGAGATGCAGATGTCTGTAAGCAGAGTGAAGGGATGGGGTGAGTACAACCAAAGGACCTCTCCCTGCCTGGGCTGGAGCCCAGCACCAGACCAGCCACAAAAAAGGGGTGTGCTGGAGTGGCAGCCGGAAGAGTCCAGGGTGCCCCACAGAAAAGGGAGGCACTGTGGCCCTAGTCTCAGAATGCCATCATCTCAGAGCACCAATGCTACCATCCACAAACAGGGACAGAGTGACAGGACGACTGAAACTTGCTCATGAGAAGCAGCCCTGGCTCCAGGTTACTCAGGAGGGATTCCTGGGGTAATCCTCAAGTACTAACCCCTGCCCCAATCCTCCCAGGCTGAGGGTCCTGAGCCAGATCCAACAGCACCAGGCTGAGGAAGACAGCCCCGGCATGAGAGAGGTGAGCAAAGGTGAAAAGCTGAAAGGGGACCTGTAGGCGAGTTCAATCACACCCAAGAGGGGCTGCCCTTCTGTGGCCACTGGGGAGTCCCACACCCTGAAGGCCAGCCCATGCCATTGACAGGAGAGCAGAATCATGGCACCAGGAAGACAGACAGACGGTGCATGAAGCACGGTGGAGGTGGTGTGACACGCAGGACGTGGCCCCTGGTCCCATGTCATTCAAACCTTCCTAAGTGCCTATGCTACTCTGCCCCATGCCACACTAGGAGTGCCAGAGTTCCCAGGCAACAAACTTACCCTCAATGTTCCGGCACTTCTGCCGCACCTCATACACCAGCCGCTCTGCAAGGGGAGGAGAGCCGGCGTCAGAGGAGGCCGCGCCTGCTCCTCGGATGCAGGCCTCCTGGTGCCACCCTCTCCAGAAGCAGGCCAACTACCTCTTGTGCGCTCATCAATAATCTCCTTGACCTTGGGCTTCTCCGTTGTGCTCTTCCGGGGCTTTTTGGCTGGTGGAGGTGGTGCATAGGCAGCTGCCTCAGGTTCCACCCACATGTCTGTGTACACTTCTTTGTAGGGATTCTTCTCTTCTGGAGCAGGAAAGCAGGTGCCAAGGTCAGTTACAGGCTGAGAGGAAACCCCAGCCCCCTCCCCCACTCTCCTTATAGTGGGGTGCAGCCCGGTCTCCAACTTGTTCCCACCTCCCAACTCTATGGTTCCAGCCAGTTAACAGAGAGCAGGTCATTCAAGTCCTTACCCCAGGGCAAGAGAGACCCCAGTCATTCCCACTGGGCCCCTCTGTGGAGGCCTCGGCAGCCCTCCCTAAGCATGGCTTTCCCAGCCTTGGTGTGGCTCTGCCTGGCGGACAGGGGTCCCAGAAGGCTGGGTGCCCTTATTTACCTTCTGGTGGCTCCAGGCCCTTGGGGCCAGAGGGCTGGAAGCCCCCCAGCGCCCATTCAATCATGGGTTTGTTCTGCACCTCCACGGCCTTGGCAGTGTCACTCTCGTCGCTGTCATGGCACACCGGGAACAGCTTCCCTGCACGGCTGCTGGCCACCTGGAGGGTGACATGCCAGGGATGGGGTTGTCAGGACAGGCTGGAAGGCGGATGGGTCAGGCTCAAGGCCTGACTCTGAGTAGTGAGGGTGGCACAGGCAAGACGGGAGGAACCATCCAGGAGGTGGATGTGCATATAAAGGCGTGAGCGAGGTGGGGAGAAAGGAGTCGCTGCCTCCTGGGCCTCCATTCTGCTCAGGCCCGACCTGCACTCTAACTTCCAGGCCTCCTAGTGCTCTGGGCTCCTCCTCCGAGCTCCCAGCAGGGACACTCACCTGCAGGACCTCGTAGATGGCTTTGCGGTACATGGGCTGCTTGTTGTACGTGGCCTGGTGGAACGCACTGCAAAACGAGCTCAGCGGCATCAGCTTCTCAACACACACCTGGGGGGACAAGCCAGGCCTTGTTTGCTGCGGCTTGTACTTGCAAGCACCCACCCCGTGCCTCGTAACTGGCAGGGGCTGGGAGCCTTGAGAGTCAGTCTCAGCCCTGGAGGGGACCAGATGCAGTGATAAATAATTACCCGATGCAAAGAGGAGTCCAGACCAAGAGTAGGGAAGTACCTGAGTGCAGGTGGAAAGGAATTCTAGTGAATTCCTAAAACTGGGCCAGCATCCTAGCTCTCTGAGCCACAGGGGCAACCTAATTATCCCTACGGCTTCTTCCACCCACCACAGGCAGAGTAGGGGTGAGCAGAACCCACTTCTATCACCCCAATTCCAGACTGCCCCCAGCCAAAACCACAGGCCCTGGGATCAAGAACCTTCCCCCGCCCCAGGCTACTGCCAAACCCCACAACTCACCACTGAGAATTTGCCGTCTCCGAACCACATGACCCAGCGGGTGCCTTCAGCTGCTCGGCTCCGGCCCGTCATCCACCAAGACACAATGCGGCCTGGCCACCAGGAGAAGCCCCGCAGTTTCCCCCACACCAGCTCCCCAATGCCAAAGCCCCGGCCGTCCTGGAGCCCCAAGGAGCAGAAATCATTACACAGTGGTCACGAGGCCCTGCCACCCTGATCCCCCCATGGCAACCCCAGCCCTGGGCATCTGGGGGGCAGGACAGCCAGGAGGGAGCTCCATCTGAATGAGGCAAGACAGAGCAAAATCGGGGAGACGAAGAGGCCCAGGGTCAGGTGGAGAGAGCGAGCGGCCCGTGGGAGATGGAGAGAGGAGAGCAGGACGGGAGGAGCTGGCAGTGGAAGGCCCCCGGAAAGAGCTGGCCACGGCTGGTGAAGAAGCCGCTCACCTCGTACTCTGGCTCATCATCGCCTGCTTTGGTGGCATTCTTGTCCCCAGCATCGGCCCCCACAGGCTCAGGTGTGGTAGCCACAGTGGGGGATGCGGGGTCAGTGGGCTGCTGCACAGCAGGAGGGCTGGCCTCCTCCACCTTCTGAGACTCCCCGGGCCCCTGGTTTTCTTCCACAGCATTCATTCCTGCAATGACCTTGGCTTTCTTCTCAGCCTGGGGAAACAAAAAACAAAAAGTCACCTTGACCTCTCCAGGAATTAGCAAGGCCACCTGACACTCAAGGGGACCATGTTTGACAAAACCTGGGACAGTGACAGACGGTCAAGGGCTGGAGAGAACCAACCAGCTGCCTTGCCATGAAAAATGGAAAGATTTGAAGTAGAGAGGTGAACTCAAATCACGCAATTCCAGCCTTCTTTTCTGCCTTTTAGGAAACCTTCCTCCCAGATCTAATCTTCCTCAATCTCATCAGCATATCAGTTGCCTACCCTATGATATGGATATGTTAATTCTTTTTTTTTTTTTTTTTTTTTGAGACAGAGTCTCACTCTTTCACCCAGGCTGGAGTGCAGTGGTGCAATCTCGGCTCACTGCAACCTCTGCTTCCTGGGTTCAAGCGATTCTCCTGTGTCAGCCTCCCAATTAGCTGGGATTACAGGCATGCACCACCACACCCAGCTAATTTTTGTATTTTTAGTAGAGACAGGGTTTCACCATATCGGCCAGGCTGGTCTCTAACTCCTGACCTCAGGTGATATGCCCGCCTCGGCCTCCCAAAGTGCTGGGATTACAGGCATGAGCCACCATGTCCAGCCTATGGAAATGTTAATTCTATCCAAGTATTAGTCAGGCACTATTGTTTAGACACAGATATTGGTTCCACCTTCTCCTATCTTAATCAAGACTAAGATCTTCAGCCAGGCATATGCCTGTAATCCCAGTTACTGAGCAGGGAGGATCACTTGAGCCCAGGAGTTCAAGACCAGCCTGGGCAATATAGCAAGACCCTGTCACCAAAAATTAAAGAAGCAGGGTGGACCCTCTCTTCTTCGCCACAATTTCTCTGGGCAATCAATCCCTCCTATTCCTGGTTTCCAGGCCACAATTCTAGTTTTGTGCTGTCTGCTGATGATGAAATCACTGCTCTGGGTTTAAAAAGCCCATCTCCCCCAGCACATGCTCAAACACCATAGGAAGCTCCCCAAGAGCCGCCTGTTCCCATGCTCAGACGCCATGTTGGAGTTCTTATGGATCACACCCAATGTGTATTGTTACCAGATTCGACCCCTTCTATGTGCACCCTTCAGATCCATAAATACATGTATTCATTCAGTTATTTACTGAGCAGGCACTATAGACCAGGCGTGCTCTCTGCCATCCCACCAACAAATTAATAAGCCAAACCCCAGTTATTCTCCCATTGCACAGCCTCCATCCTTTCACCGTATCACACTCGTCTTTCAGGCTACGATCCACGCGCCCATTCCTTCTCACAACCCGCTCCAGGATCCCTACAAAGGAGAATGAAATCCTTGATACTTAGCTCTGAGAACCATTAGCCTTTTACTGAATCTAGGAAACACGGCTCTCAGACTTCAAGGCTCTGCACCCATTTCCACCATACCAGATTCAGAGGGGAGAAAACCCCATTTTCTACATGCCTTTCAAAAGAGCTCCCCCAGGGGCCTAGAGCTGCAAATGCAAACCCATCCTCAAGGGTAAAGAGGATAAGCAAGCAACCTGGAGTAGGAAGAGCTCTCATCTGAAGTTGGAGCCTCTACATTCCTGTCGGAGGCTCACAACCAGCAGCAGTCCTTTCTGGTAGGAGTTGCTCCAACATAAAAAGGCACTTGAGCGGAAGGATTTCTGGTAAGCTTTTCTGACCTGTTTAAGAATCTGGTGTATATAGGGACCAATGATTCCCAGGACTCTCCCAAAGCCTGTCAGTGGACCCCCCAGATCCAAGGGTCCCAGGTTAGGAACCTTTGTTTGAAGCTCAGTGGTCCAACGTATTGTCTTATAGATTCATTTAATTTCACTGAGTCTTCAAGTCTTTGCCTCCAAGCCACAGACCAAATCTGTGTCTTATGGCGATTCCGAAAACACTGAAGATGTTAAATCCTAGTTTTTCCTCTGACTCAACAAATTCTAAAACAGGATAATGCATCTTTTGCCCCCAACCCCCAAACAGCTGGGAAAATGAGCTCATGGATGGCGGAATGAGCTCACGGATCGGACCGCGGGGGTGGAAGAATGTGGAGTAATTGCTCATCGCTCCCTAGTCCCACTCTCACCTGGCCAAAACTCTGCCCTCCCCTTCCTACTATCAATTAGCCATCGCCTCCTCCCATAGAGAAGGTGCACTGAAGTGTGGACCCCGCTATGGGGGAGGGTGCCTCCCTTCCTGGGATCCTCAGCTGCGTCAGTTACCCTCGCAGAGGAGCCCACACCTCGCGGCTGCTCCTCGCCCACCACGCCTTCTCAAGCTTCAGGCATGGGTGGCTGACCTAGAGTGATGCCTGGGATGATCCAAAGACCCTGTTTCCAGGCGTGGCGAGGCCCCTGAGCCAGTACAAGGTGTGCAGGTGGCAGAGGGCGGGAAGGGGAAAGGACCCGCTATCACTTCCTCGACAGCGGCAGCAGCAGGTGGGCTGGGCTGCTTCCCCAGGTCTAGGAGTCGTGCCTGACACCACCCTCAGCACTCCCCCACGGCCCCTTTGTCTCTCTTCTCAGCCCCTTCACAGCGAGTTCCTGAACATTCTTCTTCCCCCACAACTTCCCCCAGCTTGTCAGATGCCGCGCTGCGAGCTGTTCAGCATCCCCAGCCCACTTGGTGCAGAACACGCACCCGGCCCGGTGAGGGCTGGCGGAGGAGGAAGGGGCCTCCATCAGGACTGGGGCAGTGGGGTGGGGGAAGGAAGAAGGGGGTGGGTTAGCAGCGGGAGGCCTGACGAAAGGGGAAGAAGGGGCAGCCGGAGCTGGGTGGGGGAGGGGCCTCATTAGAATAGGCCTGTCTGGGGCGTACGGAAAGCACCCCTTCCCCCTGCACTCCTGTCTTCCTCCCCAGGCAAACAATAAGAGAAACAGGGGTAAACTCGAAGCTCTCCCATTTGGGCTGCAGGCCGCTCACCCCCAGGGCGGGCAGAGAAACCAGGCGGCATTCAAGAGACACCACACCATTCCCCACTCCCTGCTGGCTCACGGAAGCCCCTGGTCCTGGAGTCCGTCCAGCCTGGGAAAGCCACCGGGAACTCCGGTGACTACTGCCTCCTGTCCACTCCCATCTCCTCAGGCAGTTGTCCCGCCTCCACCTCCCCCTGCGACTGCAGCGCTTCCCATTCCAAAGGTCAGAGGTCTGAGCGCCACCGCCCCCAAGCCCATGCGGCCTTGGGCTACACTGGTGTCACAGGCCGGCCCCCTGTCAGGGTCGCACCGTGCCCTCCGCCCCCCACCACTTCTTTCTGGCGGCCTGCCCGGAGGCTTCCAGGAACTCGCAGGAGAGGAAGCTGTCCCTCTCAAGAGGCCGCAAGCTGGCAGGGCCCTGAGGAAAGCGTGGTCCCCCAGCCAGGAACGCAGGTCAACAGGGAAGTGCCAGGCACCTATCTGCCAGCTCAGCTGAAGCTGCCTCCAACCCAACTCCTGGGCTACCAACTCCGCGTGCCCCAGCCTGCAGTTACCACTGCCCGGGCTCCCAGCCGGCTGCTCTTCCTGTCCCCCGAGGGCGCCAGGTGCCACTGGAGCCCTCGAGGAGTGGGGCCTTGGGGCTCGTGGGCAGGGAGGCGGCGGGCCAGCACTAAGTCAGCATCTCCAGAACTCGGGCCAGGCCGGGACGCCCCGGCTGCTGCGGGCTGGGGAGGCATACTTGACTCTTTTCAAACCCGGAGGGCTGCGGAGATCCTCCCACCGGCCCTGCCGCCTCCCCGCCCCCGGTCTCCCCGGGGCTCCGTCCAGGAACCTACCCATAAGGCCAGGTGCAGCCCCTCTGCAGTCGCGCTCAGGTGTGAGCCCCGGCCCTGAAGCTCTGGAAGTAGCTGCCCGTCTGGGGGGAGGGGAAGGGGGCGATGGGGCTGGGGGCGGAGGGGGCCACTGGGAGGGGAGGGGGGCGGCGGGGGGGGAGGGAGGGAACATTTTCTTTGTCTAGGACTCCAGGTCACGTGGGCCCCGCTGGAGGGCCTGGTTGGCTGCGAGCGGCCCGGGGAGGGGGCCGGCGCTCCGACGCTGGCGCTGGGCCAACCCCTCTCCTCCGGTCCGAGGGGCGCGGGGCCGGGGGGCGAGGCCGTTCCCCGCCCGTTCCCAGGGCCCGCCCAGGCCGGGCTGCAGGGAGCGCCCCGCCTCCGGGAAGACCGCCCGGCCCCTCCCCCAGCTCTGGAAGAGATTAGCGCGGGGCCGGGGGGCCGGTAGGGGAGGGAAGGGGCTGCTCCCGAGCCGCCTGCCCGGAGGGAGCCGGGAGTCCGGGCGAAAGCAAGCCGGAGCTTTCGGACGGCCTGGGAGAGCCGGGAGAAAGTTGTGAAAAGTGAGTTTCTCAGAAGCACAACCAAAAAAAAAAAGAAAAAAAAGAAAAAGCTTACAGATAGGAGGCCCAGGAAGCTGTAGGAAAACTCAGCACACAGACGGAGAGTGACAGCAGGCGCGCGCAGACATTGGGAGCGCTCCAGATCGGGGATGTTTGGGGGGGCTCCCGCATCCACACTACAGGTGAATAGAGAAGCAGAGGGGCCTCAAAAAGCGCGGCGTGAGGAGGTCAGGCTTCGAGTCCCAGGGCCCCTACGTCACTCCGGGCCTTCCCTGGATTTCTCATTTTCCTGTTTGCAAGGTTGGTCGCGGCGAGGGCGCTCCTTCAGAAAGTTCAGCAATTCCTTCATTCCCAGGCTCAAACATCTGCAGATCGAGAAGACCTGACTCCTCTCCTGGGGCCTCCAGGTGCGGCCTCCAGGTGCAGCCTCCGCCATTTCAAGCTTCCTCCTCTTGAACAAAGGCACCTACCCCCAAGGCAGACGCAGTCCCCACCCACAGCCCTCCATTACGTTGGCTGTAGGATCAGATAAAGAAAGAGACCCTGTTGGCTCTGCCCTCCAGGGGTTGAAGATTCCACTAGACTTGGAGAAATATGAAAAGATCACTGTAAAACAAACATATGTAAAGGTAACTATGCCACAAATACCAAGTAGAAAAAAATGGGCGGCATGGATGACAAAAGAGGTTAGAGGTGAGTTCCAGGTGAGCAGACTGGGCCTGGAGGCTGGATCGGACTTGGAATGAGGTGAGATGGGTGGGATGAGCAAGAGCTGCCAGGCTGGGGAGGAAGGAGACCCTCGCCCACCTCCACCCTCCCAGTACACGACAGGGCAAGGTAATGGCAAGCCTTCAGGTGCGTCTGTGGGTATATTCTGTAGCAGGGAAGAATAACCGCAGGTTTTCTGACAAGATGAATGAGTATTTTGGAAAGATCAGCCTAGTTTCAGTTGGCAAGATGAATTAGAAGGAAGAACCGAGGAACTGGAGGAAAATGCTCCCAACAGCAGAGGGCTATTTGGGCAGCGGCACTTGTTAGAAGATCTGGACTTGGCCGGGCGTGGTAGCTCATGCCTGTAATCCCAGCACTTTGGGAGACCGAGGCAGGCGGATCATGAGGTCAGGAGTTTGAGACTGGCCTGACCAACATGGTGAAAACTTGTCTCTACTAAAAATACAAAAATTAGCCTGGCGTGGTGGCGTGCGCCTGTAATCCCAGCTACCTGGGAGGCCGAGGCAGGTGAATCGCTTCAACCTAGGAGGTGGAGGTTGCAGTGAGCCGAGATTGTGTCACTGCACTCCAGCCTGGGCGACAGAGTGAGACTCTGTCTTAAAAAAAAAAAAAAAAAAAAGATCTGGACTTCAGTTCTGTTTCCACCACCATGACCTTAAACAAGTCACTTAACCCCCAAGAAATCTGTTGTCTCATCTGCAAAACAGGAGTGATGACATCAGCCCTCTTGGGCCATGGAATGCCAGCATCCCCTAATGACAATGAGACAACTCCCTAGGTGCCTGGCTCCCAGCCTCAGTCACCTGGGACATACAGGTGCTGGTATAATGAAGTCATAAGATGTGCAGTGAGGGAGCCTCCCCTCCCCCCGAGGGCCATCAGAGCAAGCAAACCCTGAAGAGCAAGGACCCCAAACCAGAGAGCCTTCTACTTAAAAGACTTGGGTACAGAGTCCCCCAACCCTGAGACCCAGAATCCATACAGCTAGGAAAAGAAGCTATTCGAAAACCAAGCAAACAAAAACACAGGCCCTCTTCTGTTCCAACCCATCTTTCAACACAACTAAGGTATTTGCCTAGTACACATTTCCGGGGCTCCCCAAGCGGAAGTGAGAAGCCCAGAATTTGTCCCTCTTGCCTGCTCCCAACCTTTAGGGAATGCAGTATGACTTGCTTCGCTGCTTCTCTCACTGATACCTCTTCTGCATCCATGCCGGTCAATGGGCCTGAGAACTCATTTCAGGCATCCTCTCAAAAGAAGTTTCTGGTTCTGGCTTGGCGGCCTTTTTCAGACACTGTCTCACGTATGATACCCGCTCTTCCATTATAACGTGGCTAAACACCTTAGACTCCACATTCTGTGGTCCTGGGACATCAGACTGCAATGATGCCATGTGTGTAGCAAGGACTCAAAGTGTCAGAACTGGTCAGAACTGTTCACTTTCTCTTGGCCCACATACTAAGTAGCTGTTCCCTCCTGCCATCAAACTTCCTTATTCTCATCCTTTAGCATTAAAGTCAAATCTTACCTCTTCCACACAACTTCCCAACAAGCTAAAGGAAGCCTAGGCTCAAAGGTGTCCCCTTAACAACCCAGAGCATCTTCTTTCCCTCTCCTGTAACTATGCAGACAGGAAACACTGCCTTTTCTAGACTGAGTCACTTAAACAGAGATGTGTCTTCTTTGTGGTCAATGCACAGAGTCACACCCCAAAGCAGAAGAGACCCCAAGATCTAGAGGAGGGGAGATTTTACTAAAAGGAAAAATCCCCTTACTAAGATGGGGCAATCATCAAGGATCCTCAGGTCACACGTGCTCTTGAGCTTCCAAAGTAAACCTCCCTGGCAGTTTACCAGATACGTCTTTTGATTGAGTTAAAGACAGTCAACTCAAATACCAGCATCATGTAAAATAAGCCATGTTTTTGGATTTGTAATAAAAGTATGTTGAAAGGAGGAACTCCTGGACGAAAAGAAAATATGCTGGATGTCAAGAGCCTAAAAGAGGTGCTGGAAAGGAAGTATCCAGTGTGGTCCAACGGAGAGAGTGACCTGAGAATGATGGCACAGTTCCTGTTTGGTGGGCAGACAACAGTGATCCCATAGGCTTCCAAAGCCCAATAAAAATACCTCTGAAGGACATCTCTCTGCCCTGATCCCATATTCATCAAGCAAACTTCCAATTTTAATTACATTTTCCAATGACTCTGATACCAGTACGTTGGCAGAAAACAGCAGGACAAGTATTATGATCTGTGTGGTGAGGACATGTCCTGTTATCAGTTGGTAAATCTAACATTCTGGGGTGCATCACTCTCCTGGGTCTTTGAAGAGTCATGATCATAAGTGTGTTAATGTGACTTTCCAGCCTCAAAGAACTGAGACGAGACACTAGGCCATCACGATACTTCTCCAAAGAGCAGCAATGCCTGGAGCTCATGCCTGACGTTTTACTCAAAGTTCAGTGCTCTGTGGCATGCTCTATCATAAAATCCAGTTCTGGCAGGATAAGGGTAGATGATGTTGCTGCCATCCCACAGGACATTTACCATGTGAGTCTCTCTACTCTGAATCAGAGAAGCCATGGTCCCTATAAAGCCATCTGCAAAGCAACACATATGAAGTCACTGCATGTTTTCCACCCCACACATATTCCCACCAACCCCAAGACCAGGGAGACTTTATCCAGACAAAAAGAGAGGTCAGGATGGATGTCTGTTCTGAACCTGTCCTCCTCCCACCTACAGCTCAAAAGCCTCAATGCCAATCAGTCAACACTCTGCGTGACATTCTAGGCCCCCACGAATCTGGAGGCCTCCGTGTGATATCATGAAGCCCACGCTTTGCCCGCCCACTTGCTATTCCTCATGCTGTTCCTTCTTCCTGGAAGGCTCCTCCCCTTCAACTTTCACCACCAAAACCCTGCATATCTTTCTACACCAGTCTGCCAGTGACCTCCACCATGAAAGTTCCTCTAGCCCTGCACTGTCCAGGACAGCAGTTACTGGCTGCATGTGTCTATTTGAATTAAATACAAATTAAAATTTAGTTCCTCAGTCACACTGGCCACATTCCAAGTGTCCAAGAGCCACATGTGGCTGGAGGCTACTGAATTGCAAGGCACAGATTTTAGAACATTGCCATCATCCCAGAAAGTTCTTTTGACAGTGCTGCCCTGGCCCCTCATCCTTATCCTCCCCTCCTGTCCCTTTCTCCTTTACAAGATTAAATATTCCTACAGGGCAGGGACTGGACCTCATTCACCTTCGTATGGAAGCAGTGTGGGCTAGAGCATCTTGCCCAAAATAGAAGATTAAAACTGTTTGCTGAAATGAATGCAATGTTGTCTCAGGAACCGTAGACAAGAATTCTAATCGTTGCTAAGAGGTCCCAGTCTAGGGCTCCCAAAAGAGGCCGAGAATCTTTGTTTTCCTATTCCCTTGCAATCCATATGGAGGTTGCAAGCAAATGACCAGGACTGGGCTGCTGGCAGTGAAGCTAAAAATAGCCATGGAGCCAACAGCATGGAGTTAGCAGGACTTGTTGCTAAGGAGACCAGTCGCAGAGAGAGCAACTAAGCAGGGGGAAGGTGTCAGATGTGCACCCGGAGAGCAGAGGGGTCCAAAGGCTCGCACCTAGCGGTGTTCTGCCTTCTGGCAGCTCCTGGTTGATGCTCTAAGTGGGGCAAATGTTCCCCCTGTCCCTCCGTAACCCATCTCCATGGAAACCACCAGGACTGGGGTGAAGTACCAGCCCCTGGAAGGGAGGCCTCTGCCTGGAGCTTGTTGTTATGGCAACATCCCCCCTTCCTGTCACTCTCTCTCTCCTGGCTTCTCTGAAGGAGAAAGGTGGGGGTCTGGTCTTGGCTTAGCCAGCATGACCAGGAAACACCCGCTTCCTGACAAGACTAGCCTGTAAGGGGCTCTCCAGAAGCTCCTGGAAGCCCGGAGAGGCAGAGCTTCCTTTCTTTTCACAAGGGCCTTGCAGATCATCTCGCCAGGAGAACCCCAGACTCACTTTGGTTTAATTGCATCTGGATCACCCAAGGAGGGCTTTAAAAATACAGATTCTTGGGCTCCACCTGTGTAGATCAGCAGGCTCAGGGTGGGGCCCAGGAATCTACTAACACCTCCCTGAGTAACTCTAATACTAGCCAGGTGTGGAAACACGGAGAGCCCTGGCTGTCTCTGTTACAAATGAGGACACTGAGGCCTAGAGAGTACCCAGCCCACCGGAAGGGTCAGAGTCATTCACTGGAGAGAAGTGGTCTGGAGAGAGGAGGGGTAGCAGAAGGAGATGGAGGTCAGCTCCCTCAGGGCATGCGCCCCAGGTGAGCCCCTCCTCTGGGCCTTTCCCGCGTGCTCCCTGTTCAAGCACAACCTGCTACTGTTGGATGCTGGACTGTGATTTCAAACCAAAGCCCCTGACAAGCTGCCCCCTGTGGTGGAATGCAGAAGGTAGGGGGCTAGGAGTCTGGTTCTCAGAGTAGCCCAGGCAGATGATTTGGGCTGAAAGAGAAATCCATCCTCCTGAAGAAAAGCAAAAGGGTCACCATGGCAACTGCAGTGTGCTGCCTGGTTGGGCTCTATGCCATCACCCCAAACCTGGGCCCTGAAGCAGAACCTCCTCCCTGAGTCTGGGGAGAGGAACAGCATTTGGGCAAATGCGGTCGGGCAGGGGCACCCCTCTAACCCCTGCACTGACCAGTCTAGTTTTAGAACCTGTAAGGGAACTGTGCTTTATCCTGGGAGCCTGCCTGAAGCTCACCTAAACACCGGATAGGATTGGTCGGTCCTTAGTACCTGCAATAGGTAGACTTGGGGGAAGGGAAGCAAAGAGGTGCAAGAGCTAGTAGACACGATGGGGCTCTAGGCTTCTGTTACTCACAGCCTAACTGTGTACCCAAGACCCACCACACATGAAACCACAGCCCTCATTCAAGACAGCATGCAATTAGATGGTAAATTATGTGGTAGGGATGCTTTCTACATGTGCCGAAGGAACTCAGAGGCGGCTGGGATCAGTGAAGGCAGGAAGACTCAAGGGAAGATGAAAGAGCAGAAACTAGGAATGGGCACAACCTCCCAGGTTTTTCAGACAGGAATGGCCAGATCTAGGGGGCATCTGCAACTGCATGAGCTTCCTGGCAGATGAAGGGCAGGAATGAAAAGCACAAGCACAGCCTTAGGGTATTGTTAGGGAGGGGGAATGGTAAGGGGCTTTTTGCACTGACACTCTAGATGAATTCTTCTAAATCAAGAGAGGAAGATGCAGGATGGGGGAGCCCACCTACTGGAAAGGCAGTCCTTCCCTCTTGCTGATACCCTCACCTCCCCTTCTCCCCCCACCTCTATCCCAGAGCCCCTGGCTCCCTCATTCTCTCCCAGCCAACCCTACACTTCCCTAATGGTGTATGTTGGGAAGTCCCAGCCCAGCAGCTG
Organism: Theropithecus gelada; assembly: GCF_003255815.1. NCBI lineage: Eukaryota > Metazoa > Chordata > Mammalia > Primates > Cercopithecidae > Theropithecus > Theropithecus gelada. Next base: position 45,604,433 of record NC_037681.1, read on the forward strand.
CGCCATCAGGCTCTGAAGCTTTGGTGTCTGCCTTCCTTTTCCCTACAGCTCCGGGTCTGCCCCATAAGGGGAAGGCTTCTCCACAAACCCAGCTCTTCCTTCCTGCTCACTTCCACCCCCTATCCCGGAACTGCTGGGTCTGCACAACTCTACCAGTGACTGAGTCTGGGGCCAGGGAGCAGAGATGCCATGGCGGGGGGGGGGAGGGTGGCAGTGCCCCATGACCCTGGATCTCACATGCCCCTTACCAGGAAATTCAACTGGGAGGGGATGCCAGGTCTTCCACTGAGCAGGGTGCTGAGCAGGGCGTTTTACAGCTGATGACGAGACCTTAAATAACCCCTAGCTTCTTTGGGTCTTGGTTTCCTAACTAGCCTAATGGAATCACATGTATCTGCTAAATATTACAGATAAGATCAAAGGAAGCCAGGAGGGACTCACATTTGAGAGGTGAGGGACTTCATGACAAGTTTGCTTTAGGGACGTGTCGATGCTGTCACTTTGCTTTAGAAACTGGACCCTGGAGAAAAGTGTTAAGTTTATACTAAGAGGCGTGTGGGCCAGAAGGAACCTGGTAAACCTTAACAGCCAGGCCTGTTTTCCCCACCCTTCCCCCACCCCTTCTCCAGGCTCCGGGGGTCAAAGGGAGGGGCCTAAAGGAGCCGCATTCAGATTCAGGCATGCAGACCCTCTCAAGTTTCAGGGTCCAAAGAGAAGACTCCAGAGGATCCCAGCAGACAGGCATTGCGGTAACTATTGCTGAAAACAGCGGGAACCCTGCCATCTCCATCCGAAAGGAAACATTTAAATTCCTGTACCAAGTCCTTTCCGGTCTTTTCCCCCAAACCCTGTTTGGAAACTGTTCCCTAGGTCTGCCGCCTTAGAGTCCGTACTTCTTCCTTGCTTGTTATTCAAGATTAGACTGGCAACCCAGGCCATATCAATCACCCGTGCTGGGCACATCACTAAATTCCCAACGTGATTAACCTGGCCCAGGTAGTCATGTTTAAGCAAAATGTGCAGAGAGGCCCCCACTGCCAATGTAGGTGATACAATAACTACATCTACCGATACATCTGTGTGGGACTCATCTGTGCCAGATTTGGTTTACTTCTAATCATCTGAAGCTTGGTGGTTTTCAAGCTGTAGTAAGTCCCAGAATCATCTGGGGGGCTGGCTAGAAAATCAGACCTACAGGTACTGCCCCAGAGCTTCTGCTCCAGGAGTGTGCCTTTTTAATGCACTGCCCAGGTGGTTCTGGTGGGATAGCACACAATCCCACCCTTTGAGAAACACTGAAGTCTAAGAGCATCTTTGGTATATAAGCAAGTTCATTCAATTCTTGTTTTTTTTTTTGTTTGTTTGTTTGTTTTTTGCCTCACAAAGCTGCCTTTCCAATAGCATCTAGCATCAAATATACAGGCAGCTGAGCTGTTATTCCTGTTTTTGCTCAATCCATCTGAGTTGCAAGTGAAAATAATATTTATACTGCCCACCATTCATGGACTAAAGAGGAACAGGGAAGAGCTGTGGCATCTGTAGAGTTGCTATTGAAGAATGGCAAGTCAGAAAAATGGTAACATTCACACGCACACTTGCGCGCACACACACACACACACCATGCAGTTGGCCTGGGACAGAGTGCCGACTGAGAGGTGAAGGATGCGGGGTGGCCGCAGGGAGTTGATGGAAGTCAGAAAGGGCTCCACAGAGGACGTGGCGGCACGTGCCTGTAATCCCAGCTACTTGGGAAGCTGAGGTGGGAGGATCACTTGAGCCCAAGAGTTCCAGGCTGAAGTGAGCTACGATCAGAGCATGCCACTGCACTCCAGCCTGGGCGACAGAGCAAGACTCTGTCTCAAAAATTAACATAGCCCCAGCGTGATGGCTCACGTCTGTAATTCCAGCACTTTGGGAGACCAAGGTGGGCAGATCACTTGAGGTCAGGAGTTCGAGACCAGCCTGGCCAACATGGTGAAAACTCATCTCTACTAAAAATACAAAAATTAGCCAGAGGTGGCCAGGTATGGTGGCTCATGCCTGTAATCCCAGCACTTTGGGAGTCCGAGGTGGGTGGATCACCTGAGGTCAGGAGTTTGAGACCAGCCTTGCCAACATCTCTACTAAAATTACAAAAATTAGCTAGGCGTGGCAGCACGTGCCTGTAGTCCCAGTTACTCGGAAGGCTGAGGCAGGAGAATCACTTGAACCAGGGAGTCAGAGGTTGTAGTGAGCCGAAATTGTGCCACTGCACTCCAGCCTGGCGACAGAGACTCTGTCTCAAAAAGAAAAAAAACCTGTCCCCATGGACACCAATCTGCTGGCTTCTCAAAAGCAGCTTATCCAAACCCTCACTCAAAAATCCACCCCCTCCTAAGAGAAAATGTCTTAATGACCTTGGGGTAGACAGATAATTCTGAGAGATAACACACACAAACTGACCAATAAAAGAAAAAAATGGGTAAGTTGGACTTTATTAAAAACTTCTGCTCATCAGAATACATAAGAAAATGAAAAGTTCACTCCATCATCCTGCCTCAAACCTGCTCTTCCTCCAGGATTCTCTAGCTCAGATAATGAACCCTGTCCCCAGCCCCAGCCCCCGATACCAGGCAAATATTTCCCTCCCCTCCAACCAGGACCAGTTCTAGCAATTCTTTCAAGTCTGCCTCTCATTACCTCAACCCTCAATCAAGGCCAAATGTAATGTTCTCCTACCTGGTCCTGCTTCTAAACTTCCCCTCTCTGGGGAATCCTTACCATCCTGCCAGGTTATCTTCCTAAACTGCATGTCCAATTCTCTTCCACCCCTGCTCTCCACTGCACAACGAAGCCTAAATTTCTCGCTATAGCAGGAAGACCCTTGAGGATGTGACCACCTTGCTTTCTAGTTCTCTCTCTTCTTACCCATCCTCCCTAAGCCCTGCACCCTATTGCCAGATCTACTATTCCCTAAACAACCCAAAAGTGCCTCCTTCTCTTTGCCCTCAGTCGTTCCTTTTCCTGAAATGCCTTCCTCCTCTTTTACACTTTTAATTAATTAATTAAGTAATTTATTTATTTATTTGAGACAGTATCTCACTCTGTCACCCAGGCTGGAGTCCAGTGGCATGATCACGGCTCACTGCAGCCTCGACCTCAGCCTCCTGAGTAGCTGGGACCACTGGCACACAACACCATGCCCAGCTAATTAAATTTTTTTTTTTTTTTGTAGAGAGGGGGTCTGGCCACGTTGCCCAGGCTGGTCTTGAACTGCTGGGCTCAAGCGATCCTCCCACTTTGGTCTCCCAAAGTGCTGGGATTACACTGCACCCAGCCTCTTTTGCACTTACTGAAATTCTCAAAGGATGCCTGCCTCCTCCAGGAAGCTTCTCTCATGCTCCTTTATGATTCATGTTGGGCTCTTATTACACAGGAGCACAGAGCAAGCCCCACGCTCTGCCTGCCACTGAGGCTTGTTGGGAACATTCCTGACTCCTCCACTTGACAATATCTGCCTCTGGGACAGGGACTGTATCCAACTGGTCTCCCCCAACCCCACCACTAGCATAGTATATGTGTATTTACTAAGTACAGAATTACTAAGCAATAAGTAGTAAGTACTGAGGTTCATTAACTCCTTTAACTAGTGTACTCGCCCCTTAATAAAGTGGCACAGAGGGCTCTGGCAGACCACCCCATACTTGAACATCCCACGGCCTCCCTGACAAGCAGTCTGGTTTTTAAAGCAGAGAGAATATTGGCCATTATATTTTCTGCTTTGTCAGCCCCATAGACAGTGCTATGGGAAAGTTAAAGTTGGCCTAAATATTGGAGAAACCTTGAGGTGCTCTAGACTCCAAACTCCTAGAGGATTTCTTTGACCATCTCCCTTCAGACCCCATTCCATGCCCTTCCCCCACTGTCCCTGCCAAGCAGTCCTGTTCAGGTCAATGGCGGTACACTGCCTCTCCCTGGGCACCGCCTTCCCTGAGGTCCTTAGGTAGGGCTAGGGAGTTGCTTGCATAGTCCCTCCTTCAGTATTTCTAAAACAACCCTGCCCTGGCTACAGCACAATTCATTCATTTACTACCAACCTCTCGCAGGGGAGGGTAGGGATTCTGACTTACCTTTAAATTTGCTTCCTTAGTGTCTAGAAAATGTTGGAACATAGTAGACACCCAGACACACAAGGTGGTATCTTAAAGACTGAGCACACAGTATCTGCTCAGTAAAGGCTGGACAACCCTTTGGGTTTTTTGTTTTGTTTTGTTTTGAGACAGGGTCTCGCTCTGTCGCCCAGGCTGGAGTGTAGTGGCGCAATCTTGACTCACTGCAACCTTCACCACTCTGGCTCAAACGATTCTTGTGCCTCAGCCTTCCAAGTAGCTGGGATTACAGGCATGTGCCACTACGCCCAGCTAATTTTTGTATTTTCAGTAGAGATGGGGTTTCACCATGTTAGCCAGGCTGGTCTCGAATTCCTGGCCTCAAGTGATCCGCCCGCCTTGGCCTCCCAAAGTGTTGGGATTACAGGCGTGAGCCACTGCGCTGGATCAAAGGTTTTTTTTAAAAATAGTTTTTGGTTTTTTGTTTTTTTTGATACGGAGCCTGACTCTGTCGCCCAGGCTGGAGTGCAGTAGCGTGATCTCGGCTCACTGCAAGCTCCGCCTCCCAGGTTCACGCCATTCTCCTGGCTCAGCCTCCCACGTAGCTGGGACTAGAGTAGCTGGGACTATAGGCGCCTGCCACCACGCCTGGCTAATTTTCTGTATTTTTAGTAGAGACGGGGTTTCACTGTGTTAGCCAGGATGGTCTCGATCTCCTGACCTCGTGATGTGCCCGCCTCGGCCTCCCAAAGTGCTGGGATTACAGGCGTGAGCCACCACGCCCAGCTAAAAAGAGTTTTTATAGGCCGGGCGCGGTGGCTCAAGCCTGTAATCCCAGCACTTTGGGAGGCCGAGACGGGCGGAGAGCCGAGATCGCGCCACTGCACTCCAGCCTGGGTGACACAGCGCGAGACTCCGTCTCAAAAAAAAAAAAAAAAAAAAAGAGTTTTTATAAGGATGCTTCATGTATGTGCCTTTAGAAGAGATATATATGCGAGGTCTGAGAATTCACTCAAATATTTAATTTAGAATTTATATACAAGGTAATCTAGGTAACAAAGAGAGTGCAGATCATGATTCTAGTCTCACCCCCCAACCTGCCATGATGGAATTTTACAATCTCTGGGGTCATCTCATTTATTTCTGTCACATTATAAACCAGGAAACTAAAATGCCGAAAGCAGAAAGACCTCCTCACATCCATAGCTAAGGAGGGGCAGAAGCTGAGACGAGAAACCAGGCCTCCCAAATCTCATTCCAACATTTTCTTAATCCAGTTTCACAACATCATCCATATGGTCATGAAAAAACAGCAATTCAAGGGCAAGGGTTCAGGACCACATGAGTAGAGCTGGGAGGGGTGGTCGGGGAGGCTGAAAGGGACCCGAGCCTCCTGGCAAAGAGGCACGGGGAACAGCCCCAACAACTGCAGGCCAGGGGCGGGAAGAGCATGCGGCAGGCTGGAAAGCCAGGCCAACTCTCTCCCTCTCTTCTAAGTGCATTCTTCAATTTCATGACAATTTCCAAGCCAGGAAACCAGGAAAACTGGGAGTGTAGGTGAGTCATTTGGGTACACAATAGAAGCAAGGTGAGATTTGGAGTCTAGTCTGGCCCACTGGGCCACTCCATTAGGATACCCATGTGGCCACAACCTACTTACCTAGATACATTTTAGTTGTTTTTTTTTTATTTTTTTTTTTTTAGATGGAGTCTCGCTCTGTTGCCCAGGCTGGAGTGCAGTGGCCGGATCTCAGCTCACTGCAAGCTCCGCCTCCCGGGTTTACGCCATTCTCCTGCCTCAGCCTCCTGGAGTAGCTGGGACTACAGGCGCCCACCACCTCACCCGGCTAGTTTTTTGTATTTTTTAGTAGAGACGGGGTTTCACTGGATTAGCCAGGATAGTCTCGATCTCCTGACCTTGTGATCCGCCCGTCTCGGCCTCCCAAAGTGCTGGGATTACAGGCTTGAGCCACCGCGCCCGGCAATTTTAGTTTTCTAATAGCAAAATAGAGGTTAAAAAATACTTCTGGCCGGGCACGGTGGCTCATGCCTGTAATCCCAGCACTTTGGAGGCTGAGGCAGGCGGATCATGAGGTCAGGAGTTTGAGACCAGACTGGCCAACATGGTGAAACCCCATCCCTACTAAAAATACAAAAAATTAGCTGGGTGTGGTGGCAGGAGCCTGTAATCCTAGCTACTCGGGAGGCTGAGGCAGGAGAATCGCTTGAACCCAGGAGGCAGCAGTTGCAGTGAGCCAAGATCGCTCCACTGCACTCCAGCCTGGGTGACAGAGTGAGACTCCATCTCAAATAAAAACAAAGACAAAAAAAAAAAAGGTTTCTTATATATTAAATCCAGGTAACATGTTTTAGGATTGTGGTAAAAGCTAATGCTCCTGGCATAGTGCCTGATGTAAAGTAGGTGCTCAGTAAAGTTCAACACCCTTTCCCTGGTTCAGGCTTTGCTGTGGCCAGGAGCTGGCCCTGGGCCAGCTACTAGTCAGGCGCCTACCCCACCCTGCCTCTTTTTTTCTCACCACTAAAAAGTAGGGGTTGTTCTAAGAGCTGTTCTCTCTGTGCCCCAGAAGTGAAGAATCCGGTGCGCAACCAACCCATCTACTTACAGGACAATGGGGAGTCCCTTTGTGGCAACGTTCGTAGCCTATGGTAAAGGCCAGCCCTCGAAGTCACTACTGGTTACAGGCTGTCATGGGAGCCTCTAGAACTTGTTCAGCCTTTGGGTAAAGTATACTTGCTGTGCCTACTCCAAACATCATCCTCTCCTTCAAGGGGGATGTTATTTTTGAGGCCACCCTGCAAAAGGTCAGGTATGGCAAATAAGTGAGGAATGTCTTCCAGTCCAAATACCCTAAAGCTGCTACCCATACAGTTGGCTAATAATTTGGTTGGAGCCTTTACTGGTCTACTTTGCACTGCCATTTCTCCTGAACTAGACTAAAGCCCAGGAGATCACACCTTATTCATCTCCTCCTTCCCACAGCCTCTAGCACAAGGCCCCTTTACTTAGTAGGTGCGGAGTGACTGCTTATTAAATGGAATATGGCACAGCAGGGGGGACCTTCTGGACATTCATGGCCTGCTCTCCCCAGGGCGGACAGGAAGCACAGTCTGTTGAGACTGCAGGGTTGTAAAGTCAGAGGAGGCAACATTTGCTAAGCTCAAAGAAGCAGCAGCACAAATGGCCAATAAACATAGGAAAAGATGTTCAACCTCACTTATTATCTGGGAAATGCCAATTAAAAGCATAACAAGATACTATTTTCCCACCCATTTGACTAGCAAAATACTGATGTTGGCAAAGGTCTTCTCATACCCTGTTCACAGAAGCATAAATTGGCAGTGCCCTTTTTAGAGGGCAGTTTGGCAGATTTCATAAAATGTTAAATGCACATTCCCTTCAACTAGACCTTTTTCTTTCTAGGTATCTATCTTAGAGAAACAGATGCACAAAGATGTATGACCAAGGATGTTCACAGCTGCAATGCTAAATAGTAAAATATCATAAACAACATAAATGCCCACCAGTATCAGAATGGCTAAATAAAACCATGGGAATCCATATGGTGGAATATAATAGTAATTACGTGGCTAGACTGCACAGACTTACTGGAAGTCAAAAACCAAGCTGTAAAACGAAACTACAGTGTAGTTCCATTTGTGTAAAAAGAAAAGGAAAACCCTGAAGCAAAATTATGTATTTACACGCATACACACAGATAGAAAAAAATCATGACATACATCAAACTGACAGCATCAAGTACGTCTGGTGAAGGAATTGATTTTTCAGGCCAGGTGTGGTAGCTCATGCCTATAATCCCAGTACTTTGAGAGGCTGAGGCAGAAGGACTGCTTGAGCCCAGGAGTTCAAGACCAGCCTGGTCAACATAAGGGTACCCCCATCTCTACAAAAAATTTAAAAATTAGCCGAGTGTGGTGGCACATGCCTGTTTACTAAGGAGGCTTAGGTGGGAGGATCACCTGAGCCCAAGAGGTTGAGGTTGCAGTGAGCCACGATCATGCCATTGCACTCCAACCTGGCCAATGGAGCAAGACCCTGCCTCAAAATAAAATTTTGGGGTGGCAAGTTTGGGTGGACTTTTTCACATATTTGTGTAATACTTATGTAATTTAAAATACTTTCTAAAAAATTACCAAGTTCCTATTATATGCTAGCTCTGTGCCAGGAGCTTTAAATGTTGTGTGTTACCTTATTAATCCACACAACTCCGAGATGAGAATTGTTCATTGATTCAGCACACTTTCACCCTGCACCTCCCACATGCCAGCCCTGGGGGCAGAGGGTGCCCAGAATGCCTGTATTGAACAAATTTAAATGCAGAAATGGGTAGAGGCAGAAAACAAGCTAGTGAGTGCTGCTGCCATGGGGATGCAGAGTACAGCCAAGTCTATCCACACAGGAGGAACCTCAGCTGGGGTACAGGGTAAGTAATGCCTAAGGTCCCACACCCAGTAAGTGGGACCTCACTCAAGGCAGTATTTGTTTTGTTTTTTGTTTTTTGAGATGGAGTCTCGCTCTGTCCCCCAGGCTGGAGTGCAGTGGTGCGATCTCCGGCTCACTACAGCTCCGCCTTCTGGGTTCACGCCATTCTCCTGCCTCAGCCTCCTGAGTAGCTGGGACTACAGGTGCCCGCCACCGCGCCCGGCTAATTTTTTGTATTTTTAGTAGAGACGGGGTTTCACCATGGTCTCGATCTCCTGACCTCGTGATCCGCCCGCCTCCGCCTCCCAAAGTGCTGGGATTACAGGCGTGAGCCACTGCGCCCGGCTTCAAGGCAGTATTTGAACTTGCCTCCAAAGGCCGCAGTAAACAGCAGCTGACCCTTAAGGTCCACGAAGGCTCTGCTATCTGCTGGGCAGCCCTGGGTGGAGGAAGTGGGTTGTATCTGAGTGCTGCGAGGGAAGGGAGGAGAGACTATGATATTCCAGACACAGATGTTTCATTATCACTATTCAATATTTATTAAGCATCTAATAAGTATAAGGATGCATGAGTTGAGGGTCCCTACCTTCAGGTTGGAAGCAGGAAAGAGACCAGATCCTAGTGCTCTAGGTACAGTAGGACATGGTACCTGCTGCCTAGACAGAATTTAGAATCTGGCTGGGGTGAAGAGATTAATGAGTGAGTCATGCCATCGATGTGCTGTAACTGAGTCCTAAAACCACCAGCAGTGACACAAACTGGAGTCAGTGGCCTCCCAGGCGAGATGACCGCCCAGCTACTGACCCTGGGTCTCTGCGCTCATCTGCCTCGCAGAGCTACAGGGAGGGCTAATGAAGCGAGAGGCCCTTCCTAAACCCTCAAGCCCTCCATCAGAGTGCCTTTTGCTCTGAGAATTAGAAGGAAGAGGAACTAAGGGATTGCGTTCCTTTGGGAGGAGGAACTGCCCCATCCCTGCCCTCCCCACAGCCCTGGCCAGCTCTGCCAGGCCAAAGAAGGTTCTCCTCAGCTCAGAAGCCCGGTGAGAACGACAGGAACACAGGATGGAGGAGATTCTGGCCCCACTTTACCCATGGAGCCTGTCCATACCAGTCCCATGCCATCCTCCAGGTATACCAGTCAGCACCCCTGGAAAAACCACCTCGAAATCAAGGGTGTGAGCCCTTGCCATGGTGGAGACCCAAGATCTCATGCTCCCAGAGAAGTGATCCCACATTCACCCACCTCCTAACTGCTTAGCCGACCGGTAGGTATTCACTGGGCCTGTTCTCCCTGCCCATTGTATTAGGCCAGACAGGGGAAGATGTGATTAACACATAAGAAATAGGGAAAAATACCCTGATGAAATATGATTCAGTGCTAAGTAATATTAACAGTAAGGAGTGCAGTGGCTCATGCCTGTAATTCCAGCACTTTGGGAGGCCAAAGCAGGCAGATCACTTGGGGTCAGGAGTTCAAGGCCAGCCAGGCCAACAAACGAAACCCCATCTCTACTTAAAATACAAAAATTAGCTGGGTGTGGTGGTGCGTGCCTGTAATTCCAGCTACTGGGAAGGCTGAGGCGAGGCACGACAATCGCTTGAACCCGGGAGGTGGAGGTTGCAGTGAGCCGAGAGATTGTGCCACTGCACCCCATCCTGGGAGACAGAGTGAAACTGTGTCTCAAAAATACAAACAAACAAAAACCCAGTAAGAGTTACAGGGATTCAGGGAAGGGAAGAGGTCATTGTGGACTGGAGAAATCTTGGAACCTTCCTGGAGGAGGTAGCAGCTCTTGGCCTCAACCCTGAAGAATGGACTGGGGAAAGCACAGCAGGAACAATGACAGGAAGGAAGGAGCATGGCAAGGTCCCCTCCTACGGGACACCCTCCTATTAGAGGACTGTAGTGAAAGTGGGGTGGGCTGGCCGGGCGCGGTGGCTCACGCCTGTAATCCCTGCACTTTGGGAGGCCGAGGCGGGCGGATCACGAGGTCAGGAGATCGAGACCATCCTGGCTAACACGGTGAAACCCTGTCTCTACTAAAATACAAAAAACTAGCCAGGCGAGGTGGCGGGCGCCTGTAGTCCCAGCTACTCGGGAGGCTGAAGCAGGAGAATGGCGCGAACCCGGGAGGCGGAGCTTGCAGTGAGCCGAGATGGTGCCACTGCACTCCAGCCTGGGCGACAGAGTGAAGACTCCGCCTCAAAAAAAAAAAAAAAAAAAAGAAAGTGGGGTGGGTTGATTGTGGAGGTCGCAGGGTTGAAGACTTGAGAAATAGCCAGAGGGCATCTGACATGATGGGGGAGACAATGGGGAGCCACTGGAGGTTCTACAGCAGGGTGTGATCATGATTAAAGCAGAGCTTAGTCCTTACAGGACTAGTAAGCAGGTGAAGGAAGAGCAACAGGAGATGGAACAGACACAAGACAACAACTTCCTTCCAGCTCCAGCATGAAGTCTCACTTCAGCCTCAGGGACTGCGGAAATGTCTCATTTTCCCCATTCACTTATTTTCCAGTTCTTTCATTTTGTGGCATTCTGAGTCGTCTTAAATCGTGGGGGAGAGAAAGCCTGGAGTGGGTAATCTGGGGTGGGCTCACTTAGTAACTGGTCTGACAAGGGTGGGCAAGGAGAAGCAAGTTAAGCTGGGGAGTGCATTCTGAGGGAAGAACCCCCAGGTGGGGCACACAGCCTAGGGGAAGGGCGGGTGCAGCCTCGGGTCTGGTGGCTGCTCCCCAGCAGAGCACGGGAGCCCTTCTGACCCCGCCCCACCTTCCAGCCACATTTCCTAGCTGCTCTCTGCCCACACCCGCTGTGCACCACCACAACAAACTCTCGTTCCTGAAAAGCCCATGTGTCTTGTGCCTCGGGAGGCATGTGCTTGCTATATTCCTCCCTCTGAAATGCCTTCCTCACCCCTCCCCTAAATTCCAGTTCAACCGTCAAAAGCCAGAAGCCACCTCCTGCTGATGCATAGATGACCCCAGGCAGCGTTCGTTGTCTATGCCCAGTTCAGGGCAGCTTTTTCTGCAGGCGCTATGAGCCCTCATCCTATCACGGGAAAACTAGGAATCCTCTATGCCTTCGGTAGCCCCAGTATCTTACGTGTCGCTCAGCTGTGGAGGCTTCTGGAAATCGGCTAAGTAAAGGTGCCCTGAATGAAGGGTTGCAGGCGTTGCATCCTGAGATTAGGAAGTGCTGGCTGGCCCTTCAAGTGATATTGTCTGGGGAACAGCTGGAGCTGGGTCCTGAAGGCTGGGTGGTTTGTCGGGAGGGGAGGTGCCTTTTTTGGGAGGAGGTGGGTAGTTGGATCTAGGAGGGTGGGTAAGTGGTTAGTGGATCAACACTGGCAGAGGGTGGGGGGTGGAGATCTGGGGATGCAGTTAACAGAGGTTGCTGCTTGAGATCAGCTGAAGGAGGTGGGGAGGAACCTGCAGGGGCCTTGGGAAGGCCCAGGGAGGCAGTTTCAGAAGGGCTCAAATGTCAGAGAGCAAAATGAGACTGAGAAAAGAGAAGAAATGTCTGTGCTGTTATTACACCATTTAGAAAACATGACAAAAAATTAGCCAGGCGTGGTGGTGTGTGCCTGTAATCCCAGCTACTGGGGAGGCTGATGCAGGAGAATCGCTTGAACCTGGGAGACGGAGGTTGCAGTGAGCCAAGATCGTGCCATTGCACTCCAGCTTGGGCAACAAGAGCGAAACTCTGTCTCAAAAACAAAAAACAAAAAACAAAAAAAAAAACAGGCCTGATAGGCCGGATGCAGTGGTTCACGCCTGTAATCCCAGTACTTTGGGAGGCCAAGGCGGGCAGATCACCTGAGGTCAGGAGTTCGCGCCTGACCAACATGGTGAAACCCCCATCTCTGCTAAAAATACAAAAAGCCGGGTGTGTTGGCAGGTGCCTGTAATCCCAGCTACTCGGGAGGCTGAGGCAGGAGAATCGCTTGAACCCAGGAGGGAGAGGCTGCAGTGAGCCGAGATCTAGCCATTGCATTCCAGCCTGGGCAACAAGAGCGAAACTCCATCTCGAAAACAAACAAACAAACAAAGAAAACAGGCCTGATAGCAACAGCTGCTACTCTTGAGTCTGAGGGGGAGTTGGGAATCTTGAAAGCTACCTGTGTTTTCCCAATCTTCTTGATACCTGCATCTAGCCCTTCCCTAACCCCAGGCATAGCCCAGGAGAAGACTGTGTGACAGTCAGGGGCTGGGCCCCACGTCAGAACAGGAAACCTAAATTCTAATTCCATTCTAGTCCTGTTCCCAATTCTTCATTGTGAGCTTATGGCCAGTTATCAAACTTGGTCACCCCAAGTCACCTAGTCTGAAAATGAGATCAGTAGTTCTAAAACTTGTACTAGAACTCGTGGAATTCTTTAATTATAGCATATGAATAAGGAATAATGTTATATTAGCAGAAAATATATTTTGTTTGGAGATCTCCACATCGCAAGTCACATGTACTAAAGTCTTTTAAATTAAATCAACATTCTGGTTTTTCTGGTAATGCCTACTGTTACCTTCATTGGTTGGGAGTGGGGATGCAAATGCCAGGGGTTGAAGACTTACTAGAAAATCTTTTGAGAATTGCTGGAGCCAGGTGATGGCAATGGGAGGTCGTTACACTACTCTCTGCTTCTGCATATGTTCGAAGATGTTCATGAGTTTTACAAAGTCCGTTTTGTTTATTTATTTATTTTTTTTTGAGACGGAGTCTCGCTCTGTCGCCCAGGCTGGAGTGCAGTGGCCGGATCTCAGCTCACTGCAAGCTCCGCCTCCCGGGTTTACGCCATTCTCCTGCCTCAGCCTCCTGAGTAGCTGGGACTACAGGCGCCCGCCACCTCGCCCAGCTAGTTTTTTGTATTTTTTTAGTAGAGACGGGGTTTCACTGTGTTCGCCAGGATGGTCTCGCTCTCCTGACCTCGTGATCCGCCCGTCTCGGCCTCCCAAAGTGCTGGGATTACAGGCTTGAGCCACCGCGCCCGGCCGTTTTGTTTTTTGAGACAGAGTCTCTTTCTGTCACCCAGGTTGGAGTGCAGTGGCACAATCTCGGCTCATTGCAACCTCCGCCTCCTGAGTTCCAGTGATTCTCCTGCTTCAGCTTCCCAAGTAGCTGGGATTACAGGTGCCCACCACTACGCCCAGCAAATTTTTGTATTTGTAGTAGAGACGGTGTTTCAACATGTTGGCCAGGCTGGTCTCAAACTCCTGACCTCAGATGATCCACCCATCTCGGCCTCCTGAAGTGTTGGGGTTACAGGTGTGAGCCACTGTGCCCAGCCCAAAAAAGTCTTTTTAAATTTTAGTTGAGAAAATGTATCTATGATCTAATTTTTTCTGGGAGTTCACTGTAACTGAGGGCAGGCCTCCATACTGCTTCTTCAAGGGAGCATAGTTTGAGAATCACGGAATTTCTGAAAGTTCTTCCAGGTCCTAAAAGTCATAATGTCTAAGCTTCTTGCCCCAGAGCTAAATGACAACAGAAACACTTCACTCAAAGAACCAAGAGCTAAAAAAGCAAAGTCCCTGTTTCCGGGTTGCAGGACACCCAGGAGTGCAGCGACTGACTGAGAGAGAACAGCCCCAATTCCTGAATTTCCACCCCAAACACAACATTCCACGCACAGGTGTAAGTGCCTCTCCTCCCAGACCTCAGACAGGCTACCCTTTCTCCGGGCTCTTCCGGGAAAGTAGTTTCTGCCTTCCTGGATCCCAGAGGAAATGAAAACAATCAAGCAGCCAGAACCCCCACCCTGTTCTGCACTTTTTCCCTTTTTTTTTTTTTTGGAGATGGAGTCTCGCTCTGTCGCCCGGGCTGGAGTGTAGTGGTGCGATCTCGCCTCACTGCAACCTCCACCTGCTGGGTTCAAGCAATTCTCCTGCCTCAGCCTCTCGAGTAGCTGGGACTACAGGCACACACCACCACACCCGGCTAGTTTTTTGTATTTTTTGTATTTTTTTTTTTTTAAGACAGAGTTTCGCTCTTGTTATCTAGGCTAGAGGGCATGGTGTGATCTCTGCTCACTGCAATCTCTGCCTCCCAGGTTCAAGTGATTCTCCTGCCTCAGCCTCCCGAGTAGCTGGGATTACAGGCGCCTGCCACCATACCCGGCTAATTTTTTGTATTTTTAGTAGAGACGGGGTTCTGCCATGTTGGCCAGGCTGGTCTTGAACTCCTGATCTTAGGTGATCCGCCTGCCTCAGCCTCCCAAAGTGCTGGGATTACAGGCGTGAGCCACCACGCCTGGCTAATTTTTTGTATTTTTGGTAGAGACGGGGTTTCACCAAGCTAGCCAGGCTGGTCTCGAACTCCTGACCTCCTTTCAGCTTCCCAAAGTGCTGAGATTACAGGCGTGAGCCACCGCGCCTGGCCTCTGTTCTGCACTTTTCTCTAGAGAAAGCTCTCACACAAAGGCAGACAGATGAACAGGGCCGCCTTCCCCTGGAGGCCTGGGGTAAAGACGAAATGAGAGCTGAGTTCACGTGAAGTGCCCCACGTGGTGGCAGTTTCCTCTCTTTTCCTGTGCAGCTAGGTCACCACCCACTTCTCTTTGTACCCCGTTCTCTACTAATCAAACATACAAGACAGCTCAAAAATTGTGCGTGGCGAGTTGATTTTCCTCCTCAGTCTTTCAGCCTCCATTTTCTCACCTCTCTGCATGGCTGAAGCCCTCCATGGGCTGTTCCCACCTCCCCGACCCCTAAGAAGCTTCTCTGAAAAGTCACCAGCTCCTTCCAGGTTGTCCAATGCCATGGGCATGTCTCAATGAACTCAGCTTTCCCTAGGGCTGGGCAGCCACCCTCCGGAAAAACCCCTTGCTTCCCCAGATATCGCTCTGTCCTGCCTTCTCCCTCGGTCCCCGCTGCCTGCCACTTCTCCTCTCCATGTGGCCTACAAATGTCAGGGTTTTCATGGACACGATTCTGAGACTTTGTCTCTCCTCCCTCTCCCCTTGCTAAGCCCTTAAGTTCCCATGGATTTAAATGCCAGGGTTCTGCTCTCAACTCCCATCTCTGTCACCCGTACTTCCCTACGGCCCAGACTCCAGGCACCTGGCGTCTCACACGAAGCCCTCGATTCCCACCTATCCCAAACCTCATCCTTCCCTGGGTCTTCCCATCTGAGCAAATAGCACAACCATCACCAGGTGTTCAGGCCAGACCCCTGGGAGTCCTCCTTGAGTCCACCAGTTCCCCTCCCCTCCGGTCAAGCCCTATCGTTAGCTCCAAAATACACCCCAAAGCTCTCCTCTGTCTCAATTGCTGCCTCTCAAATCCACATCAAATCCTTCCTGTACACAGAAACCTTCTATGGCTACTCAGTATTGTCAGAAGTAAGCCAGCTTTTGGGCAGACCCTGCAGAGCCCTGATGTGTGGAGCCCCGTCTGCCTCTCCAGCTGCATCTGGCTCTTTCTCCTTTGCCATTTCACCCTGGCACACAGTTTGCCAAACAAGTCAAGCCAAGGCCTTGCTGGTGCTGTTTCCTCTGCCTGGAACACTCTCCCCCACGCCACCCCCCACAAAGCCGGCTCTTCAGTTCCTTCAGATCTTAACTGAAATGCCACCTCCTCCAAGAAGCCTTTCTTGACCACCCCAACTAAAGCAGGCCTCTGCTATCTTCTATTTCAGCCCCTTGTTTCTTTATGTTCTGCCTGTCTCCCCCATCAGAGTGTCAACTCCATGAGGGCAGGAACCATATATGCCCAGGGCCTAGTACACAGCCAGGTATACAGTAAGTGTCCAGTAAGCATCTGCTGAAGGAGCAGATGAACCAGTCATCACTGCCTAGAGATTAAGTGGTTCCCAGTAAGTTCTAAGGGTTAGCCTGAAGGGGAAACTGAGGCCCATCACTTCTGGTTTTCCAGTTCTGCAGGAAAGGCTGGGGCCCAGGCCAGAAGGCGCCTCACCTCCCTTTTCCAGCGTGCCAGCCACTCGTCCCGCTTGCGCTTGCTGATGTAGTAGGGGTCCCCCGCCTGGAAGGTGTGCCTCGGCATGGGCCGCTGACGGAGGCTGGACTCCCAGCCCAAGCCACCCCGCAGCCGGCCCCGGGAGCCCTAGGACAGAGAGACAGATATTAGGGCATTAGGGTGGGAACGGACAGACCCACCGAGGAGGCACTCACCTCAAACACAATGTGGACACTGGCTCCTGGCCAGAGAGGGCACCCCTGGGAGTGCTGGGCAGACCCTGTGTGGGCTTGAGGAGTGAGGGACATGTGTGGTGGGGGCGGGGGGCACATGGACACAGCCACAGGCCACAAAGGGAGGTGCCTGGCCTCTGGAGGGGGATGAGCCGGCTGCCTTGTTGGGGGACTTCCAACCTCCACACCCACTTCCTCTCCTTCCCACAGAGGGATGTGTAAAGGAGGAGGAGGGGCCCACCCTCCACCCCCTCACACACCCTCGCCACCCGTGTCCTTCTTCTAGAATCAGGATCCACAGAGCCCCTGGGGGTGGAACACTTGCCTCCATTTTCATGGATTCGATGTTGGTCTCCTTCTGTTCTTTGCCTGTGGAGAGGGAAGAACAAAGGGACCCGTTCGTTGGTCGGCAGAATTACTGGAGTGGCTCATAGGCCCCACCTTGTGCCTGGGGTCCCTGCCACAGGGGATGGGGGTCCTCTGGCCGTTTAGCTGTTCATGAGTTAAATATGATGGCCCACCACATGCCAGGCACAGTGCTGACCCTGAGGACCCAGCAGGGCCTAGGGCAGAGAAAGAACTCGGGCAGGGGCAGGCCTTGAGGCCCAGGCAAGAGGGAACACGAGGAAAGTCAGAGCTGGGTTTCTGGCCTGTTGACTCTGTCTCAGGTACACAGAAGGGGACTGAAAATACCCCCGTTCTGCTGCTCCCAGTCAAGAGACCTCCTTCCCCAGAGGAGGAGCAGGATGGCAGAGGGGGTGTGGAAAGTGGAGGGGGTGCAGGAAGGCCTGGGCCGGAGGGCCAGCCTGAGTGGCCTCCCTGGCCCTGCAAGGGAGTGTTTGCAAAGAGGCCTTCTGGGCATAAGGGCATGTACTGGGGGGCGGTGGGTACCGGGCCAACTGGAACAAGACCCCGGTGAAGCAACTTCCTCTCTACGAGACTCAGTTTCCTCATCTGGAAAATAAGGATGCTGGATGCGATTTCCAAGGTCCGCCTGCAGGTCCAAATATTATGATTCTATTACTAATCTCATTCTCTGTCCCTCCACTCCCTACCCCATGCTCAGGCCCCGGAGCTCAGCCTTTAATCTAGAAGACTTGAGTTTGGATTCCAGTGTGACCTCTGTAACCTCTCCTGGCCTGTTTTCCCACTGAATCAAGATAGATAAATGTTCTAAAATCATTAGGTTATGATGAGCATTAAGTGCCTAGCATGGGGCCTGGCATACTGTAGGTGTTCAATACATGTTAGTGTGGTATTGTGGCCCTGATTCCAGGTCCTGGCAGGGAAGTCTCAACTTCCCTATTGAGACCCTGCCCTCTCGCGGTGCTTCTCCAGGCCCCCAGCATAAGGGGAGCTGCGTTCCTCCCAAGCATCCCCCTGTACTCCCCACCAGGTCCTCACCACCCTTTCCAGGCACCCCTTCCAGGCTCAGCGCCCTGCAGGCTGCGGGGCTGACTGATTCTGCCTCCCCTAGCTTCTTGCTGGAGGTGGGGAAGTGAGCCCTCCTTCCACCTGGGCCCCTGAGCGTCTTTGCTGGGAGCCGAGAGCGTATCGGGCCTGGACCCACTGCAGGAAGGTCACTAAGGCTGGCTTATGGTAGCTTGGGGTGGGGGGAGACAAAGGGCTTGAAACGGAAAAAACAGCCCCGACTTCATCTCCTGGCTGTGAAGCGGAAGCCAGCCACAGTGTTCACGCCGCGGGTCCTCAGCCCGGGAGGCCACTCCCTTCCCTCGTGACAGGGGGGTCCTGGGCTGGGTTTGGGCTGCCCCCGGGCGCCCAAGACAGCGCTGTCCTCAGTGGTTCTGTCCCGGGTGACAGCGACTCCCGCTAGCTAGGCCCGGGAGCACCGGGGGAGGGAGGCAGGAGCGCCGCCGTGGGTGCGGGCCTGGCGCCGGGCTCATCCCGCGGGGGCCTCGTGGGCGGGGACGGGGCGTCTGTCGCGGGCACCTGTGCGCGTGGGCGGGCGCGCACTCGCCAGCGCTTTGTTCGTGACCGGCCTTTTAAGGGCTGTCTCAACTGTCTTGTCTGGCTCTGCCTCCCTGTTTCCTCTCTGTCCTCTCTCCCACCACAGCCAGCTCCCCCCCTTTCTCGTAGGGCCCCCTCCAGTCTGTCCCGGGCCTCCCGGCTCCCAGGCCAGGGCTTCCCCCTCCTCCCAGACCTGGTCGCTCTGCCCGGCGAGGCTCCGGGCTCCCAGCAGGGGGCGCCTGCCCGCGATCAGGTGGCGGCCGGGGAGGGGGCGGCCTGGCGGTCCAGGCTGACACTGACCCGGCGGGACTCCGGGGCTCGCGGTGGCGCTGGGAACCGCTGTGTCAGCCCTGCGGCTGGGGCGGGGAGTGGAGGACCCCCGGGCTGGCTCCGGGACCTGGACATGGGGTTCCCGACTGCATTCTCTCCCCAGCCTGCTTTAGAACCTCTAAGGTTTCCTACCTGGGACCCACCATGGCATTTAATTACTTTTACGGATATTTATTCATTAGAATATTAGAAAATCAGGGTTGAAAGGCTTTCCCGAGTACTTGTTCAGCACTTAAATTTTGCAGAAAGCTGAGACCTGGGGGATGGAGTGACTTAAGGCCAGAGCTGAGATGAGCTTTCAGGGGTCCGGATGCCCCGGCCAGCTCCCTCTCCACTGCACCACTACGTTTATTTCTCGATGTGACCCCTTCCTAATTTCCCAGCCCCCAGGCTCCCCAAAACAGAACGATTTTTCCTTATGCAGTTTCCAATTGGCTTCTTTCTGGAATTTTCTCCCTGACGACTCTGCGCATGCCCACTTGAGTGATCACACACACACACACACACACACACACACACACACACACGCTTTCCAGCCTGGCCCAGCCGCCTCGGAATGCGGCACTTGTCGTGAGTCAGGGAGGGTCAGCTGCTCTCTCAGTACGGCCTATGCAGCCCAACTGCTCCTGGCCCAGGCCCAGGGTCACCACCAGGGCCAGGTGGCTGTGTCCTTCCAGTGTGGCCCTGGCAGGCCGAACATAACCCTAGTGCATCTCAGGACCTGGGGGCAGGGGAGGCCAGGGTGCTTCTAACACTCGCCTCTTAGTCTGAGCTATACTCAGCCAGAGGACACCCAAGTTCTCTTTAAAATGAACGCAAATCTCCATGACCAGGCTGTAGCCAGGTTTACCTCAGAGGGCAGTCACTGGCCTGAAAAGGGGCCCTGTGCTCAGTCTGAGCAGAGAGGGGCTTTGTGCTGACCCTAATCCAGTCTCTTACCAGTTGTATAATCTTGGGTAAGTAATTTAACCTTTCTGAAGCTTCAGTCTCCCCATCTGAAAAATAGGGATGATAAGAGTCTTCCAGGCTGGGTGCAGTGGCTCATACCTGTAATCCCAGCACTTTGGAAGGCCGAGGTGGGCGGATCACCTATAAGATCAGGAGTCTGAGACCAGCCTGGCCAACACGGCGAAACCCTGTCTCTACTAAAATTACAAAAATTAGCAGGGCAAGGTGGCGGGCGCCTGTAATCCCAGCTACTTGGGAGGCTGAGGCAGGAGAATCACTTGAACCTGGGAGGGGGAGGTTGCAGTAAGCCAAGATCGTGCCACTGCACTCCAGCTTGGGTGACAGAGTGAATGAGACTCTGTCTCAAAAAAAAAAAAGTCTTCCTCCCATGATCACACATGGGGCATAATACACAGCAGAGCTTCTGAAACTTTCATATGCATGGGAAGCATGAGGGCCTCTTTAAAATGCAGATTCTGATCCAGCAGGTCTTCAGCAGAGCCTGCAATTCTGCACTTCTAAATCCCTGGGTGCTGCCAACGCTGCTGGTCTATGGACCACCGTGAGCAGCAAGGAGAGAGAATGCCCAATACAGTCAATACTCAGTAAGGGAAAGCCACATTGCCACTGCCACCATCATCATTATGGCTTTAATGCTGGCGGGGGCAGGAGCAGACCCGAGACAAGCATGGGCCTGTCGGATGTTGGCTCCTGTCCCTATCACTCATCTCAACATCTCCCCTCTTCCTGATTCTTTCTCCTGGCTGTACTTTCAGCACATGCTCAGGCTACAAGAAACGCTGCCTTAAAAAGCCTGTTGCTGCTGTACAGGAGCTCATGAAAGGGGTTCCAGGAGAGTGTCCCCTGAAAAGAGACCTGGAATAATGGGAACTGAAAGGAGACCATGGCCGAGCCACATCCTCTCCGGGGCCTTAGTCTCCTTCCTCATCTGAATCAACCAGCTGAGCATGTGTTCTATGTCAGCTGACTGCTGGAACTGTGACCGAGCCTCTACAGCCTGATTAAGGCATTGCCCGCTGCACACTGGCAAAGCCTAGGCCACTACCCACTCCACTAGGTAACATCTCACCAATTTCAGCTTCCAGGCAGCGCACAGTGGCCTTCAGGGATCCTACTAGCTCTCATCCCTGCCAGAATCTATACTTCCTGGATAGCTGGGGCCACACCGGAGTGCACCAAGGCCAAAGTTTGGTATTTTTGGTGTTTTTTTGAAATGGAGTCTCACTCTATTGCCCAGGCTGGAGTGCAGTGGTGCAATCTTGGTTTACTGCAACGTCCGCCTCCTGGGTTTAAGTGATTCTCCTGTCTCGGACTTCTGAGTAGCTGGGACTACAGGCATGCGCCACCAAGCTCGGCTAATTTTTTTTTGTATTTTTAGTAGAGACAAGGTTTCACTGTGTTGGCCTGGCTGGTCTCAAACTCCTGACCTCAAGTCATCTGCCCGCCTGGGCCTCCCAAAGTGCTAGGATTACCAACATGAGCCACTGCGCCCAGCCTCAAGGCCAAATTTTGGAGGTCAAGGAGACTTAAAGAGTTTTTGCCTACCATACTCAGCACTAAGATTCTAAGGAAGATCCACCTGTCTGAAAGTCCCAGACCCAGGAATCATCCTTGACAGCATCTCTCCCTCACCTCTCATGTCCCTGGCATTTGTCCCCTCCCTTCATCTCCACTGCCATCCTGCTTCCCAGCTCCTCCATTCCATCCCAGGATCCAGATGACATAGTGAGCTTTTCAAATTGCAAAGCTGATTACATCACACATACACACTGTCCGCCCCACCCCCACCCCCACCTCCGCACCCCACCCCCGCCCCCAGCCCCAGCAGCCACCTTGAAGGCCTGGCCTGTCTGCCCCAGCACTTTCCACACCCTTCTCCTTTGCTCTCTACACTCTAGCTTTGTGACATCTGTCAGTTTGCTGGGTGCCCTGCTCCCTCCCACCTGGGAGCCTTCTTCCCTGTTCTCACTCTCTTCCTCTACCCCTCACCCAATGGACTCCCTCGCCCTTCAGCTCAGGCTGGACAGCCCAGGCCAACTCAGGTTCTTCATTGTAGTTCCCCTGGACATGTTTCACTTCCCTTAGAGCGCTTATCTCCATGTGTAATCCCATCTTTTTAAGCGTGGATTTCTCATTAATGTCTGTCTCTCCAGCTGACTGTGAGGTCCTTGAGGGCAAGAACCAGGTTTTTGTTCATAACAGTTTCCCTAGTCCCTGGTATGGATCCTAGCACACCCTGAATGGGTGTTTTAAGAAACACCTGTTGACTGAGTGATGCAGGAGCCCTTGAGAACAACTAGAAATGGAAGCAGGGAAATCCCAAAGTGAAAACAAACCCTCAAGACCAGAGAACTGCTTTGGGGCTATGGCTCCATGCTGCAGGGCAGGAAGGAATGCCATGACCCTGGGTAGCAGCTTGGCAGAAGTCATCGTGGGGTCCTGGGAAGCGAAGTCAACTGCAGTCAGCCCGTGAGGAACACCACATTTGGAAGGGCAGGGCTGATGGGTTCTCTCACACACCTGGCATTATTAATGGGAAGAATGGTGTCTTCTCTCTTTCCTCATCTGTCTCATTCCTCTCAGGCCCTTCCCACTCCCAGGAAGTATCAGACAGTCCAGGACCCGTCTCTGCACCAAGCCCCATTCCAGGACAGTGGAAAATAGTAGAAAGGCACAAGACCAGGACTGAATGAGCCCTGGATCTGCCACTTAAGGTTTGGGCTCCATGAGCAAGTCACATCATCGCTTTAAGCCTCAATATTTTTCTCCTGAAAATGAAGATAATCATATCTCTCGAATAAGATTGTTAGAGGAGTAAATAAAACAACTAATACAGATTCCCTCTGTAGTGTTCTGCACCTAGTGGGAGCATCATACATATTTTTTGAATAATAAATGAATAAAAGCTTCTTAATAAGTTTGAAAATTTGTATTCTGGTTCTCTATCCTGCATGAACATTAGGTTGGATCCATGCAAAATAAGTTACGCCAATTAATCAATTTACTCATTCCATCATACACGCTTGGAAGGAAGACTTTTTGAAATTAAAATGCACATATGCAAAACAACCTGGCAGGGCCCTGGGAGGATCAAATGTGATAATGTATGAGAAAGCGCTTTGTAAACTGTGAAGCCCTGTACAAATGCTAGTTGTCCTCATTACTAACATGTTTACAGCTCGGTTGGCCCTGAAATTGCTGGCTTAACCTGAAAGAGAAAAGTGGGCAACTTTCCAGGCTTCCAGGGTTAGGCCAAAAAGTCCCCATATGAAGAGGCCTGGACTGGGCACTACACAGAATACCCTCACCCAGCCCCCTCCCCACGCCACTGTCACAACCAAATTTCCAGTCAAGTCAGCCCAACTAGGGTGGGCTTAGGACCTCTGCACTCAGGGAGGCAAACAGGGTATCTGCTGCCCTTGAGTACCCAGGCCATGGACTACAAATACAGCAATCCCCAGGAGCTGCAGGGCACGTGGGAGAGTGAGCAGGCCAGGCAGAGCTGCAGAAAACTAAGGCCCACAACCAGCCACAGAAGGCGATGGAGGGACAGCCATTATCCCAGTCTAGCAATCGCTGGCGTTACGAAAGCCCACTGTTGCCAGATCTAGCTTTTTTTTTTTTTTCATGAGAAGCCAAAACTCCAGATTTTTATGTGAAATTTTTTGATTTTTAAATACTGGCAACTAATTTTTTAAATGTTTAAAACACTCTATGGGCCAAATAAAACATATGTGCAGACTGCATCCAGCCAGTAGCCTCCAGGCCATAGCCTTGGCAAGCAGACCTTTAGCCACGACCCAGCCCATCCTTCCTGGGACCTGCTGGAGACCCAAGTCCCTGACTCTCAGGATATGCTGGTGGGCCCAGAAGAGGCTGCCCCTGGTGCTGAGGACTCACCCGCTTCTGCAGGTGCTCCTCGGCCCTCCTTGGGGGTGCAGCAGCCATTTTCCACTGCTCTTGAGGCTTCAGGCGGGGTCTCAGCTGCACCCTCTCCCTCTGCTGGGGCCCCGCCCTTCTGCCCCCCAGCAGGGCTCCCCTCCTCTGGCTGGGGCTCACTCCGCTTCTCCAAGTCCCCGTTGGGTAACAGCTCTGAGGAGCCTGAGTCCTGGGCCATGGATGGGGACTTGGAGGTCACCGCAGGGTCCTTTGGCGTGTCACTGCTTTCCACCTGCAAATACAAGAAAGATATCCAAAAGGAGGGTTAGATCAGTAGGCTTAGCCTGTTTCGGATTATTGACCGCTCTGAAATTCTAGAGAAGGTTATGCACTTTCTGTCCAGAAATTGTGTTCATATAAATCTTCAAGCAAGCAGATACATTCACAATTTTGCTTTCAATACCAAAGGATTCATGGGCTTGACCCCTTGAAATCACGGGTCTGTGGACTCCAGCTTAAGAAACAGGAAAAGAATCCAAGCAGGTTTGGCAGCCTGGTTGCACTTCTCAAGGGATCTGTACCCCCACCCCACTACCACTCACTGAGGTTACATAGGATGGCCAAGCCATCTCTGCAGCCCCTGTTCAAAAAGAAATGCTCTGGCCAGGCGTGGTGGCTCACACCTGTAATCCTAGCACTTTGGGAGGCCGAGGTGGGTGGATCACCTGAGGTCGGGAGTTTAAGACCAGCCTGATCAACGTGGAGAAACCCCATCTCTACTAAAAATACAAAGTTAGTCGGGGATGGTGGTGGGCGCCTGTAATCCCAGGTACTCAGGAAGCAAGAGAACCGCTTGAACCTGGGAGGCAGAGGTTGCAGTGAGCAGAGATCGTGCCATTGCTCTCCAGCCTGGGCAACAAGAACAAAACTCCGTCTCAAAAAAAAAAAAAAAAAAAGGCTCCTTGTGCCACCTATAATCCAATAAGAACCCCCTCCTCCAGAAGGTTGCAGTGCCACCAGATCAAGTCTGGGACTCAGTCTGGTCTGCCTTCTGTGGTCAGTGCTCTCCCAGCTTTCCTCTTGATCTCTTGAGGCATGAGAGTCGAAGGAGGCCCCCTAGAAAAGCATTCTGTGGGCTCATAGCCTAGCACAGCCTTCTCCCTTGGCCTGGGCCGCCCCAGATTCTTTTAGGCACTCAGACCCAGAAGAGCAAAGGCTCTGGCAAACAATTTTCAGGCTCTGCAACAACCCTTCCTGAGCACTGGGGTCTCTCATTCTCTTCAAGGGAAATCATTTCTTTATCCCCTAGAGTCTAAGAACTGAACTCACTAAGGTTCCAGGTAATAAAAATCAAATAAAGAATAATCGTGGCTGTCTGTGCGTATCACTGCACAGTGGACAAAGCTCCTCACTTATTACCTCCTCAGAGTTTCTCAGCCTCCCTGGGAAGCAGGTGAGGAACCTGAGGCTCTCTGAAATTTTGTGATTTGCTCCAGGTCACAGGCTTTGCAAGGACAAAGCAAGAGCAGGAGAGCCGGGTGCCTGCTGTGTGCTCTGCTGTGTGTATATATTCAGTCCTCAGCCATCCAGAGGCAAGTGGGCCAGGACACCTCAAGAAGAATGGAGGTGTCCAGCATGGGACAGGAACAGGCAGGGGTCCCCACGGCTCGACACTCTGCCACACCCATGGGCACCAGGCTGCACTCAGCAACTCCGCCGCGCTGGCTCGGCTCCTTATGCAGAACACCTACCCAGTAGAAAGGCAGGGACAGCATCAGCTCAGCAAACCTCAGATAAGGCACTCAGCACCTCGGTTTCCCCACCCGTCAGATGTCTAGACCAGAGATGACTGGTCTAGACCAATGGAAGTTTTGTCTTTTTTGTCTTTTTTTTTTTTTTCTACTTATAAAAGTCAGACACATATATCATAAAAAAATCAAACTATAGCCAGGCGTAGTGGCTCATGCCTATAATCCTAGCATTTCGGGAGGCTGAGGCAGGAGGATCACCTGACGTCAGGAGTTTGAGACCAGCCTGGCTAACATGGCAAAACCCTGTCTCTACTAAAAATTAGCTGGGCGTGGTGGCGCATGCCTGTAATCCCAGCTATTTGGGAGGCTGAGGCAGGAGAATCACTTCAACCCAGGAAGTAGAGGTTGCAGTGAGCTGAGATTGCGCCACTGCACTGGGCCACAGAGCGAGACTCCATCTCAAAAAAAAAAAAAAATCAAACTGTACAGAAAAATGAATAATGCTAAAAGGTTAAAGCTCCTATTTCAGCTCCCTACCCCCAAAATCTCTCCCTGGAGGTACCCATTATTAACAGTTCAGTGAGCATCCTTTCCAGACTTTTTCCTATGCATCGACAATCATGTGTAAGTTACATGTTTATACATATGTATTCATATACACACTCAGATCCAGAAATGTTTTTTTCCAAAAGGGTATCATACTAGTCGTAATGTTCTGCAACTTGCTTTTTCACTTAACAAGCAGAGTGGGCATCCCTCCATCCCAGTGCAGATGGATCTGGATGCTCCAAAATGTATGCATGCCGTTCCCTGATGGTGGGCATTTGGGCTGATTTGCTTTTCGCTGCAGTGAATACCCTTGCACGGACAGCTCTGTACAGCTGCGTGTTTCCATGGGACGGAGTTCCAGAAGTGGTCTGGCCGGGTGAAAGGGCCTGTCCAGCTAAGGGTGCAGAGATACTGCCAAATTCCCTCTAGAGTTTCCCACCACTCAAGTGCACAGCCTGAGAGAGCACTGGGTCTCCAGCCCCTCCCCTGCAAAGCCCTATTTCCAAGGCTGCTTTTGTTCTAACGGTCTAAGACTTGAACTCTGAACCCACTGTTATTTGGTGAGGAACCCCAGAGGTGGCAATTAGGGACAACGGCCTTGGGAAAACAAAAACAAAACCAAAACCAGAGTCTTCTCAGGTATGCTTTCCTCCCTGGACGGGGACCCGGGCACAGGGAGCAGCTGGAGAGGGAGCAGAAGGAACTGCAGGGCCTGCCAAGCTCCTTTCCTGCTGTGCAGGGCGGCTGGGCAGGCCTGCTTCCAGGAGGGAAGCGCCCACAGAAAGCTGCATGTGTGTACTCCTCAGCAGTTGGAGGCAGAGGGCTGCAAAGAGAGGAAGAGGAGGTGACTGGTGAAAGCGAGAAGTCCTCTGCTGTGCTTGGGGGCTTGGGCTAATGCCAGCAGAGTTGGGAAGGTCAAATCCAGGAAGGAAAGTGGACCCCTGCCTATCGCCCCTGCCTCCATCCTGTGTGTCAGGACCCTCCTCAGAACTCAGAACACCTCTCCTCCCACCCTGCTTAAGCAAAGAGGGCATTTCCAGCCTAGAATGGTCCTCCCCGGTGTAAACCCTGTCTGTCACCCTTCAAGGCTCAGTCATGAGCCCCAGCAGCCTGAAGAGTGGAGTGTACCC
Source organism: Theropithecus gelada (assembly GCF_003255815.1). Taxonomy (NCBI): domain Eukaryota; kingdom Metazoa; phylum Chordata; class Mammalia; order Primates; family Cercopithecidae; genus Theropithecus; species Theropithecus gelada. The sequence goes on from NC_037681.1 coordinate 45,631,702, forward strand.
CTGCACTGACAGCCACCTTCCAGGGTCCAGCTGTGCCAGGTACCCCAAAGCCCCCAGCATGGCACTACCACGGAGGTGTGCATGGGGTCCTGTCTGGCCAACTTGAGCTAAGAAGCTTAGGTCAGAGACAGACTTTTGCATGGCTGCATCTTCCTTTCTTCTCATCATTTGCTGCCCTGCAGATACCTCAGATTGGGGCAGGTTCTGAGCCCCGCAAAGCTGCTGGAGGCAACTCCACTGTCACTCACTTCCTGCCTGGGACCACACGGCCTCCTCTCATGCTGGGACTCACTTCCTGTTGACTGCTGACTCCGTAGCATAGAGACCCATGAGGGCCGTAGCATAGAGACCCATGAGGGCCGACTCTGAGGCCCAACACAGCCCCAGGCTTCCGACCAACCCAGTCATTCATGCACACTAGTAAGCCCTGCCCTGGCCTCTACTCACTAGATGCCAGCACCTCTCCCCAGTCTGCAACAGCACCAGAGGCGCCATTCTCCTAGAGATGCCCTCAAAGCCAGGTGGGAGTCGGGCACGCTGGGCAGATGATGGGGGAGCAGGGCACGGTGCTCATTTCCAGCCCCAGGTTAGCTCACCAGCTGAAATCCCCACTCCCGCATCTGGTCCACACCGTCCTCTGCCCAACCATCCCCTCCTGCTCATCTGCTCGCTCAGGTTCTGGATGAGCTGATTCAGCCAAAGTTCTGGGGTTAGCGGGGGCACATGACTTCTGCCACGCTCAACCCTTAACTCATCCTACCCATCAAGAACTCCCTCAAGCTAAGTGTGGCCCCTCACTGGGGCTCTCTGGGGCTCAGGGTAACCAGCAGGACAAAACTATCCAGAGGAAGGAACAAGGTCCCAGTCAAATGGCCTGAAGCAACTGTCCAAGTCTCTGGGGAAGAGTTGGGCGCTCACTGAAGGAACCATCCCTGGTGAGAAGGGCAGAAACCTCAGCCTGGAAGCCCAGAAGGGAGGGGTACCCCAGCCAGGCCTGGCCTCTTCTGCCCCCAACTCCATGACCTCCTCCCAGCCACTCTCCTCCCCTCCTTTCCCCTGTCTCCACAGCTTGTTGACCTCTGGAGGGCAGAGACTTTGCTTGATCCGGCTGGACTTAGCACGGAGTGGGGCACCTCACAGGTGCTCAGCCAATATTCACAATTGATTCGTGAATGGCAAAGACGAGGCTAAAACTGAGAACCTCCTGCACGCAAGCTACAGGGAGTTTCAGCTTTGCTGCCATGTCTGTTAAACAATCTGCTTTTGTTTGCTTTTATTTTGACAGTCATCTTGAAAGGAGACATAGCACACCCCTGAGATACTCATGTTGCCCATTATCTGGGAGAGGGCTGGGTTGTGGGTGCCGACCATCCTAGAAGGCACCACCAGCAGGTGCAGCTGCAGGTGACAATTTCCGAATGGGAAAAGCCGCAGTAAGTACCCATCACTTCCCCTCCCGTGGGGGGCCAGATGGGGGACACAGGAGGGTTGTGAATCTAGTATCATTCTAGATTTCAGTACAGCTCGGTCCTATCACCCACTGTCCACCTACTCCCAGCCGGTATGCCTCACTTTGGGTCTTCAAATCCTGCCTGCCACTTCCTGGGGTCCCTCAGAGTTTGCCACCCTTTGCTTTCCTTCTGGGCAGAACCCCCACCTTGCCTCCGGCTTTTCCTCAGTCCTCTCCTGTGAGCAGCTTTTCGAGGCAGGTTAAGGCCGTAGTTCTCAACTGGGGCAATTTTGCTACCTCCCCACCAGGACATTTTGGCATGTGTGTGAAGACATTTTTGGCCACCACGTGGTTGGGGAGAGGTGCTGGCATCTAGTGAGTAGAGGCTAGGGAAGCTGCTAAACACCCCACCAGACAGAGGACACCCCCTACAACAGAGATTTAGTCCAGACAAAATGGCAATAGTGTCTTTGAAAAACCCTGGACTGAGGGTAGGGGCAAGGATAGAAACTGCCTTTATCTAAGGAACGCTTTTTTTTTTTTTGAGATGGAGTTTCACTCTTGTTGCCCAGGCTGGAGTGCAGTGGCGCAGTCTCGGCTCACTACAACCTCCACCTCCTGGATTCAAGCGATTCTACTGCCTCAGCATCCCAAGTAGTTGGGATTACAGGTATCCGCTACCACACTTTGCTAACTTTTAGTATTTTTGGTAAAGATGGGGTTTCACCGTGTTGGCTAGGCTGGATTCAAACTCCTGACCTCAGGTAATTCACCCGTCTCGGCCTCCCAAAATGCTGAGATTACAGGCATGAGCCACCATGCCTGGCTTAAGAAACACTTTTTTTGGGCAGGCGTGGTGGCTCACGCCTGTAATCCCAGCACTTTGGGAGGCTGAGGTGGTTGGATCACGAGGTCAGCAGATCGAGACCATCCTGGATAACATGGTGAAACCCTGTCTCTACTAAAAATACAAAAAATTAGCTGGGCGTGGTGGCGGGCGCCTGTAGTCTCAGCTGCTGGGGAGGCTGAGGCAGGAGAATGGTGTGAACCCGGGAGGCAGAGCCTGCAGTGAGCCAAGATCTCGCCACTGCACTCCAGCCTGGGCAACAGAGTGAGACTCCGTATCAAAAAAAAAAAAGAAACACTTTTTTTTTTTTTTTTTTTGAGACAGAGTCTCGCTCTTTCACCCAGGCTGGAGTGCAGTGGCATTATCTCAGCTCACTGCCACCAGGCCTGGCTAACTTTCGTATTTTTAGTAGAGACATGGTTTCACCATCTTGGCCAGACTGGTCTTGAGTTTCTGACCTCGTGATCCACCCACCACGCCCTCCCAAAGTGCTAGGATTACAGGTGTAAGCCACTGTGCCCGGCCTAGAAACACTTTTGTAAACTTTTAAAAAACTGGGGTAAAACATATATGACATTTACCATTTTAACCCTTTTCTTTCTTTCTTTTTTTTTTTTTTGAAACGGAGTCTGGCTCTGTCGCCCAGGCTGGAGTGCAGTGGCCGGATCTCAGCTCACTGCAAGCTCTGCCTCCCGGGTTTACGCCATTCTCTTGCCTCAGCCTCCCGAGTAGCTGGGACTACAGGCGCCCGCCATGTTGCCCGGCTAGTTTTTTGTATTTTTTTTAGTAGAGACGGGTTTCAACGTGTTAGCCAGGATAGTCTCGATCTCCTGACCTCGTGATCCGCCCATCTCAGCCTCCCAAAGTGCTGGGATTACGGGCTTGAGCCACCGCGCCCGGCCTATTTTAACCCTTTTCAAGCGTACTTTAAGTACACTCTCATACAGCCTTTACCCCCATCCATCTCCAGAACTTTTTCACAATCCCAAACAAAAACTCTGCCTCCATTCAGTACTAACTTCCCAGTCGCCTCTCCCCCAGTCACCACTCTTCTACTTTCTGTCTTCTAAGGAGCATTTTAAAGTCTGTGTGTGGAAGGATCTGGACCCCTCGGCCCCCTGTAGTTGGCAGGTGTGGACAGCTGCTGACCCAGCCTCGCCCTGAAGGGTGGGGGTGAACCCACCACACCCCTCACTGCTGTCCCATCCAATGCATGCCATGTTTGTTTACAAAGTGCTTTCTCACCCAATCTCCTTACACCTCATACCTCCGAATCTAATTATCTGTGTACTGTGGCCTCCCTCCTTAACTGTGAGCCTTGCATTATTTCACATTTTTTTGGAGGGGACGGAGTCTCGCTCTGCCGCTCCGGTGAGTGCAGTGGCGTGATCTCAGCTCACTGCAAGCTCCGCCTCCCGAGTTCAAGCGACTCTCCTGCCTCAGCCTCCTGAGTAGCTGGGATTACAGGTGCCTGCCACCACGCCTGGCTAATTTTTGTATTTTTAGTAGAGATGGGGTTTCTCCATGTTGGCCAGGCTGGTGTCAAACTCCTGACCTCAGGTGATCCGCCTGCCTCTGCCTCCCAAAGTGCTGGGATTACAGGCGGGAGCCCCCGCCCGGCTGATCTTATTTAACTTTGTGGGCCTCTCCACCTACAGCTCTCTAGCATCCCACACAGGACTGGGCATACATATGCTTATAAAATTAATAAATGTAATTTTCACAGGGATCCTGGGGGAGCTGGAGCGATGCTCACTTTTCTGAGGCCTGCCTTGGGTCACACGCCTCTGAGCAGTAAAGCTTCCAGGATGGCCCAGGTATAGGGGAGACATCTGAAGACCGACTCCCACTCTGGGTTGAGTCTCAAAACAGCGCAAGCTCACAAACGCCCCCAGGGTTCGGAGAAGGCACAGGTGGCAGTGCAGTGCCCAAGAAAGGCTGGGCAGAGGCTGCTGGCCTTCCCCTGACCAGCGCCCAACTCAAGCAAAAGCCAGAGGCAAGGCAAGGAGGAGCCCTCTGCTGTGGCCTGCCCAGCCAGAACCAATTCCCCAGCCCTGCCGCCACCTCCTCTTCCCCCTTTGCCCAAAGTCTGGGCGAGACCCAGACCTCCTGCCCCTCCTTCACTCCAGGCAAAGCCTTGCCTCCCAGGGTGGGGCAAAGTCTGAAACTCCTAATAGGGGGAGGTGATTTTTTTCTTTTTTTTAAGAGACAGGGTCTCGCTTTGTCACTCAGGTTGGAGTGCGGTGGCACAATCACGGCTCACTGTGGCCTTGAATTCCTGGGCTTAAGCAACCTTCCCGCCTCAGTTTCACTAGTACCAGGGACTACAGATGCCTGCCACCATGCCTAATTTTTTATGTTTACGGAAGTAATTTAAAAAAAATTTTTTTCGAGATAAGGTCTCACTCTGCTGCCCAGGCTGGAGTGCAGGGGTGTGACCATAGCCCCCTACAGCCTCAAATTCAACGATTTTCCTATCTCAGCCTCCCAAGGAGCTGGGACCACTGGCGTGTGCCACCATATCCAGTTAATTTTATGGAAGTGGTTTTTTTTTTTCTTTCTTTTTTTTTTTTGAGACACAGTCTCACTCTGTTGCCCAGGCTGGAGTGCAATGGTGTGATCTCGGCTCATTACAACCTCCGCCTCCTGGGTTCAAGCGATTCTCCTGCCTCAGCCCCCACTAGTAGCTGGGATGACAGGCGTGTGCCACCACATCTGGCTAATTTTTATATTTTTAGTAGAGATGGGGTTTTGCCATGTTGGCCATGCTGGTCTCGAACTCCCAACCTCCGGTAATCCACCTGCCTCGGCCTCTCAAAGTACTGAGATTACAGGTGTGAGCCACCACACCCAGCCAGAAGTGATTTTTAAGTATTGCTTTACTATTGTTATCTAAAACCCAGGAGGAGGAGAGGTGAGGGTCATGGTACAGGGGAGATGAGGCCCTGGCACCTGGGGCAAGGAGCCCTGTCCCCAGGCTGCAGCCCACATGCAGCGCTCACCCAGGAAGGGGGGGGTTGCATGGGGGTGGGGGATGGGTAGATGCCATTCTCCCTCCTCTCTTGCCTCTTCCTTTCCCACCAGGAGCTCCTCTTGCTTACTCTCCCAGAGCCCAGCAGATAGGGGGGCGACCTCACCTTGGTCACCCAGAGGGCCGGACCTGCCATGGTGCTTTTAAGGCCTCCGTGAGATCCATTCCATGCCACCCGGGAACCCTGGCATCAGGCCAGCCACGGTCTCTTCACCGTCACATGCACAGACTTGAGAAGGAGGCACCCCCACGCCTGCAGACACCCACTGCCAGCCACAGGACAGAGGGGTGCGAGGAAGCCGTGCGATGCCAACACAGACACGCCAATGAGCCCCTCCACTTGTACCGCAACTCCTCGCTCCTTCCAGTTCCTCAGCTCTGCAGGCCCATCACCCCTCAACTAGCCTGGATTTTTCCAGGTTGACTCTAGTTTCAGGAAACAGCTGCATGTCCACGTAAGCAGGGCAGCTCTGCCCCCGAAGCATTGGCACGGGGCCACGACTGCCCGCCCCCGCCCTTCCTGCAGCCCCCTTCCCCCTGGCAGCCCTCACCAGAGATCTGATAGCAGCTGGAAGTGGCCTGTGGCAGGGAGAGCCAGAGAGGCCCACCCCATGCCCACTCCAGGAGGGGCCAGGGGTCCCCAGATGCCCCCTTGCTCAGCCTTCCTGGGATGGACGGAGCAGGCTCCAATGCTATGGAGCTAGGACCCTGACTCCTCCAATTTCCCTTTTCCCTGTAGGGTGGCTAAAAGCGCCGCCAGTGGGGTCAGGGATGGTGGGACCAGAGGCCACAGAGGGATGACTCCGGAAACTCTGGTCCCAGCCTGGGCACCCCCACCAGGTCCTACCATTCCCCTCACCACATCTGCTGGGAGCTGCCTGTCTCCCTCCTCCCCAGAGATCTCTCCACCCGTGTGTCTGAGGAGAGACCTCTGGGCTCAGCAAAGCCTTACAGGTCACTCAGTCTGTGGCCTGGCTAGGTCATCACAAGCCACGGCAAATGGATGCCAGAACGACCATGCGCAGTAAGTGGCCGGCCCACTCAGGGTTCTGTTTCCAGCGGTAACTGGTCCACCTGGAAGAGGGCCTGGCTGTGCTCTTTGAAGTCAACCTCAAAGGATTTCAGAGTGAGCTGGAGGCTCCCTTTAAAAAGCCATCATGCTGGCTGGGTTCGGTGGCTCATGCCTGTAATCCCAGCACTTTGGGAGGCCGAGGCAGGCAGATCGTCTAAGGTTGGGAGGTCGAGACCAGCCTGGCCAACATGGTGAAACCCCATCTCTACTAAAAATACAGAAAAAAAGGCCTTTGGGCCCCCTATGCTCAGGCCTGCTCCCACATTGTGGAGTGTACTTTCATTTTCAATAAATCCCTTCGACCCTAAAAAAAAAAAAAAAAAATTAGCCAGGCATGGTGGTGCACCCCTGTAATCCGAGCTACTCAGGAAACTGAGACAGGAGAATTGCTTGAACCCAGGAGGCAGAGGTTGCAGTGAGCTGAGATTGCGCCACTGCACTCCAGCCTGGGCAACAGAGTAAGACTCCTCTCAAAAAAAGAGAAAAAAAAAAAAAAAAAAAAAAAAGCCCTTATGTATGAGAGATCCCATACGTTAAGTAAATCTCTTTTGAAGTTGCTTCTGTTTTCAATCTCTGCCATCCCTAGAGTGACAGGTTTGTAAGAAGGGAACCCACCATGGAAAATGGTGCTGTCTTTTCTGTGCTTCGTTTACCTTTCTGAAATTTCAAATGGGTGTCCTCCCTCCGCTCCCCAGCTGTGCTGTGCTCAGCCCACCACACCCGACATGATTTCATAGCCTTAATCACGTCCTCTCCTTTGTCTCTGCAGACCGGGGAGTCCTAATCTCTTTAGTCTGTCCTCTCTTGGCAGCCTGGTCTTCCCCTTGATCAATTTAGTGCCCTTCTCTGGAGATTTTCCAACTCACTCATGGCTTTCTTGAGGTAGGAGAACCAAAATGTACAAAATTCTCTAGGTTGGGATGATGAAAGAAAACCCATGTCAACAGCTCTCCTCAGATGCGTGTGCCAGCATGTACCTGCAATGGGAGGAACGATGCAGGTGCAGCACAGGCCCTAGAAAAGCTCATGGGGCCCCAGGAAGGCCACCAAGACCAGGACCTGTGGGAATGAATGACTCGCTGAAGGTGGCCCTGGGATGTGGAGAGATAAAAATAAACACAGGGATTATTTTTGGGGAAAAAAAAAAAAAAAGGAGATTCTGAGATTCTACTTAAATGCTCCCCAGATAAGATCAGCTATGTAAGGTGGCCTCAACAAGGGCCCCTTCCCCATCTGCTCCCTTCCAGAAGCCTCGTCTCTAACAACAACGCTGACGCTGTCCCTGTTGTGCCATTGCTAGGGCCTCCTTTCACCCCTTCCTCTCCAGCATTCCCAGGGCCAGCAGCACAGGCTTGGCCAATTCTGCCCCGCCACCGCTACCCCCCACAGGCCCTGGGACTTTGCTGGTGCCCCCGCCCCCTCCCCTCTTCCAGCATGTGTTCATGTTCAGGGATGAACGCCATGCTCACGGGTGCCAGAGCCAGTTTCTCAAACACGACTCCTATCACGTCATATCCGCCTCCTCACAACCTTCCAGATAACACATTTTTCAGAGAGGATAAAGAGTAAAAGCACCTCAGGCTGCCTGCAAACTACCTTTCCAATCAAGATTGAGAACATTTTTCTTCTTGTTTTGAGACAGGGTTTTGCTCTGTCACCCAGGTGGAGTGCAGTGGCACAATTAAGGCTCACTGTAGCCTCAACCTCCCGGGCTCAAGAGATCCTTCTGCCTCAGCCTCCCAAGTAGCTGCGACCACAGGCGTACCACCATACGCAGCTACTATTTTATATATATATATATATATATATATATAATTTATTTGTTTTGAGACAGAGTGTCCCCTGTAGCCCAGGCTGGAGTGCAGTGGTGCAATCTCGGCTCACTGCAAACTCCACCTGCCCAGGTTCAAACGATTCTTGTGCCTCAGCCTCCCAGGTAGCTGGGACCACAGGTATGTGCCACCACGTTTGGCTTTTTTGTATTTTTCGTAGAGATGGGGTTTTGCCATGTTGGCCAGGCTGGTCTCGAATTCCTGGCCTCAAGTGATCCACCCACCTCGGCCTCCCAAAGTGGTGGGATTACAGGCATAAGCCATTGCACCCAGCCCTGTATACATTTTTCAATGCATCCCTAATCCCCTCAGCCAGGCCTGTGTCTGTGTGCTCACAGCCCCTACCTCTGGGCCTCCCCACACTCTCCCTGCCCTGCATGCCTTCCTTCCTCCACACCCACCTCAGCAAGGTCCTGGGGTCAGGGGTGCCTCTCACTTTCCCCTTGACTTCTCCATATGTCACCTCCCTTCTAAGGCCCAGGTCAAGCCCCACCTCCTCCGTCTTCCCTGGCTTCCCAGCATCCTTAGGAGTCCCACTGCACTTAAGTCCCCACCACGGGCTAGGCCCTTCCATGCGGGACTCCAGTAGCGGGTGTTGATTTCACCGCTCAGGTCGGGGAGTGGGTGGGTGGAGCTGCAAAGTTCATAACCATAGGCTCTACCTCACAAGCAGTGTGTTGGCCTGTCTTCCTCACGCCTTCCAAAACATGAGGCGACAGAGTGGGCAGCAGCGTGTACTGATGCAGACTCACAAGAAGAAGAGCCACCTCCGGGAGTGGGCCAGGGGCTGCAGCCCAGGAGTGGGAGACACTATGTCAGGAAGTGTGTATAAAAGTGAGGGGCACCATGTCACCGAGCCGAGGTCCGAAGGGTTAGCCCAGGAGGGGCTCTGATCTGAAAACAGACAGGGGAGCTGAACTCTGTGTTAACCTGGAGAAGAATCAAAGGTCCTGTTAGGCTGGAAAGCTAGCCAGTACTGCAAACTTCCAACAGCTGCCCTAAGCTGTACCTAGCTGACTTTTGCTACAGAAGAATGGTTCCCTAACTTCCCCATTTATACCCCAAGTCATCTGCTCTGAAGTGGGGCAGTTTGCTCTCTTGGACTGGCTCACTCCTGTGGTGTTGGAGGGTCAGCCCTAACACCGGCTTGGGCTCAGCTGAGCTCAGCACCAGCACCCAGCCCCCTCCTCCTCCTCCCTCCCTCCCATTCTGGGTTATTCTTAGCAGGAGGTGACCTCAGAGTGCTCCCTCTGAGCAAAAATAACCCTGGAGGAAGTTGGTGGGTATAAATTGTCAATGAATAAATACGCATCGCTAGTAAATAGGGGATGGAGCCCCACAGGGCCACTCACCCCCCAGGGCCTGCTGGGCAAAGGCAGAAACTCTCCCTTCAGGGCTCCAACCAGAACCACCCAGGAAGGACAAAGGCCTCTGCAGGACTGTCTGGGCTGGTGACCAGGCAGGAACCAGCTTCAGACACCCACGTTTGTCACCCTGCAACATCCTTAGAGGCTGCCCTTTCCTCCCCACCTCACACCCACACTGGCTCAGCTCCACGCACTGGCCCCCACCTCCCCATCATGGGCACTGGCCAGCCCGCAGGCCCTGGCCCAGGTGCCAGCTCCCTTCCTAAGCCCCGCCCTGCCCTGCAGCTGACTTCCTGTTTCCTGTTGCCGGCTCTGACTGCAGCATCCTGGCTCTCTGGCCAGTGCTGCAGCCAACTAGGCCGTTGCTGGTTTTAAGCAGGCCCACCTCTTCGCCCTCAGCCCCCTGCAGCCTTCAGCACTTACACACAGGCTCCCTGGTATTTGTGTCAATAACTCTCTTCAGTTATATTTTCTTTGTATGCTTTTTGGACCAGTTCCACACACTTTTTCCAGCAGCCCTGAATTCACATGTTAACTTAAAGACAACCCCTGGGTAGGTACCCAGGAGCCAAACTGCATGGCTGCAGTGATAAGGAGGAAAGAGCACCACAGGCTTTGCAGTTGAGAGGCATGAAGTCCAAGTCCTGATCATCTTCTCGGAACCTCAGTCTCTTCTTCTGAATGTGAGGATAATGAAAGTGGTCCCCAACTACCTCATACAGGTTTGTCGGCATCAAATAGGGTAACCCCTGTAAAAGGCCTTTGTAGGCAGTAACATGCAGCATAACTGTGAACCTTTATTGCTGGTCTCTGCCCTCAGCGTGGCACAGCTCAGTGACTATGCAATGGTGGTGCATTTTCAAACTGTCGGGGATGAAAGCTCAAGCTTTGGTTTCAGATTTTTAAATTTTCAAGGCACCAAGAAATGATATGGTTGTAAAATATAAAATCACAGCACGTGGATGTGGCAACATTATCACATACACATAAAAGCTTCTGAATAGTTATACTCAGTTCTGTACCAACAGGTAACAACCAGCGCTTCTCAAAGTGAGGTCTGCAGACCACTACAGTCCCATGTGTGTGATCGGTGGGCTTGGAACTTGTCTTTATCAGTTCATTTTTATTAATTTTAGAAACAGTTCGAGAAGGGAGAGGCCAGTGTGGATCACAGTGGCTGAACTGGGCTTCATTTCCAGGCTAGGTTCTGCTGCGCTGCGGTGCTGGGGCAGGCGGAGAGAAGGCAGGCTGTGGAATTGTGTAAGGGGTGGGCAGGAGGAGTGGCTGGCTGGTATGTTTGGGGAGCAGTGAGAAGGTCAGGTTTCTGTGGCCAAAGGGGTGGCATCAGGCATAGCAGGGGAAGGAGTGGTCAGATGGTGAGGGGCTGGAATTCAGATCTTGTCCACTAAAAAATGGAGTCCCTGGGGGTTCCTGAAGAGGGACGTGCTGGTGCTACATTTACTGTGATTATGTGTGGCCTCTTCTCTCCAGCACACTTGGCTGAAATAGAAGGCATCTTCCTCTGGTGGCTTCCCGCATATGGTCATTGCTCAGGAAGTGGAAAGTGTTTGTCGTAAAGACAGCACACTGGCCTGGGCATGCAGGGGGCAGGTGGAGTCTGGTTTGGGTGAGGGCAATGCCAGGGGGCAGAAGGCACCCAGGAACAGATGCCTGTTGAAGGCCAAGAAAGACAGTCCTTGGTGGCAAAAGGAGGAGAGAGCCCAGGATTTCTCGGGCTTGGGGGTGGGACCTGGTGAGGGCACTACGTGGGTGTACCTGGACCCTCCCTGTCCAGCGCTGGCTGTGGAAGGCCACAGCCTCCAGCCAGGGTTTCATCTCTTACTTCCCAGTCCCCATCCCCCATCACACCTGTCAGGACCTGAGCCAAGCTCCCTCCCTAGGTTTAGCTGGATGACACACTCAGCTGTTTTAAAGCTCCTTGGCAAATCTATTGCCAGGGCCACAGCTGCAACAGGTCCTCAGAAGCCCTCTCTGCTATGCTCCTGCACGGGAGGGGAAGAGTCCAGGACCAGCACCTGTGGCTACAAGGGCTGAGCCTTGGCTGCAGCAGGAATCCCCCAACATGGGCTCCCAGGAAAGGCCATGCTGGCTGCTGTCCTTGGGGTCAGTCTCTCTTGGTTCCTCCAATGTGCAAGGAGTCGCTTTCCCAACAGCTGACTTCCCAATCAGCTTCGCCTTTCCCATGCTCCTCCTCACCCTGGGCCTCTCCTGAGAGGCCAGGAGACTGCAGGTGTAACCTAGGACTTAGGCTAGAACACATCCAGACCACGAGGGGCATCCCAGGGCTGCTGAGAGGCCGATGCTGGGCCCCCACCCTACAGGCCTGCACCCCAGCCTGGTGGACACTGGGCCCTGCAGTGGAACAGGTTTTTTACACAGCCAGCTCTGTACGTTGTTTTTTTGAGACGGAGTCTCATTCTGTCGCCCAGGCTGGAGTGCAGTCGTGCAATCTTGGCTCACTACAGCCTCTGCCTTCCGGGTTCAAGTGATTCTCCTGCCTCAGCCTCCCGAGTAACTGCGATTACAGGTAGCCGCCATCATGCCCGGCTAATTTTTGTATTTTTGTAGAGACGAGGTTTCGCCATGTTGGCCAGGCTGGTCTCAAACTCCTGACCTCAGGTGATTCACCCGCCTCGGCCTCCTGAAGTGCTGAGATTACAGGAGTGAGCCACTGCGCCTGGCCCAGCCTGCACATTTGAACTCTGTTTTGCTGTTTGCAAAGTGCCCCAAGATGTGGACAGGGCAGGCTTTACTGGCAGCCGTATTTTCCCAATGAGGAAGCAGCCCAGAGAGGTTAGGTGACTCGCTCAAGGACACATGCTGGGAAGCATTAAATCAAGGTGCTGCTCTTCTGTCAAACTACGGTGCCATGGCCTCCTGCAGAGGAAAGGTTTGGCTGGGCAGGGGCAGGTCTGGCCTTTGCTGAGGCTCCTTGGCGCTTGCAACATTTCATTCTCACAGGGGCGAGGAGGTTTTCTCCTCTATTTTTAGAAGGCGAACCCGAGGTTCAGGCAGCAGCTGTTCAAGGTTACACAGGTGGCCAGTGGTGGAGCCAGAATTTGAACTCAGGTCTCTTGGACCCCAAAGACAGTGTTTTTCCTTCTGCACTGGAGCCTGCTTCAGGCCATGGGATGTATGACCACCGGCCCTTTTCCCCTCACTCAGCAGTGCCCCTCTTCTCTGTCATTGTCTAGGTGATATCCCCACACTCCTGCCCCTGACTTCCTTGTACCTTTTCACCTGAGTGCTTCGCTCCACCTCTCAGCGATGTGGCTACTCTCTGATTCCGAGACTCAAAGATGAATCAAAGGGTTGCTGGGTCTTTATCTGCTACAGGTGGTGGCTCTTGTCCTCAGAAACTGGATGGGGACAGGGGCAGTTTGCTTAGCAGATTGCAGGTTGCCAAGCCTCAAGAGGCAGGACATGCTGCAAATGTGCAGTCACCAGTGTGCTCTGATGCCAGCCTGGCTCTCCTCCCACACCTTCTCCATCAAGGTGCCCTGTGGGTAGAGGAGGGTGCAGGGGCCCTGGGAATCTAGAGTCTGCTGCCAGCCAGAAAGTCCTCTGAAGCCCCGTTTTATCTTTTTTTTTTTTTTTTTTTTTTTTGAGACGGAGTCTCGCTCTGCCGCCCAGGCTGGAGTGCAGTGGCCGGATCTCAGCTCACTGAAAGCTCCGCCTCCCGGGTTCACGCCATTCTCCTGCCTCAGCCTCCCGAGTAGCTGGGACTACAGGCGCCCGCCACCTCGCCCGGCTAGTTTTTTTTTTGTATTTTTAGTAGAGACGGGGTTTCACCGTGTTAGCCAGGATGGTCTCGATCTCCTGACCTCATGATCTGCCCGTCTCGGCCTCCCAAAGTGCTGGGATTACAGGCTTGAGCCACCGCGCCCGGCCCGTTTTATCTTTCAATGTCATGTGACTTTTTCATTCCAGGCCATAACATATCCACATTTGCTTTAATATTAAAATGTTTAAAATTACTTACCAGTAAAATGACTTCACTCGGGCCCCACCCCCCCTCCAAATCTTCAGGCAGAATTGGCAGGGGTGCATCTCAGTACCCAGCAGGTTCCCATACCTCCCACCTCCAGGAACCCACCCCCCGCCTCCACCGTCCCATTTCACTTCAGTCACCTTCAACCCAGCCCTCTACCCCAAGGGAGCAAGTCCTGGGCTCCATACCTGCTGAGAACATTTCTTTGAAGGGCTGAGTAACAAATCCAGAGCCTCTGACTCCCCCTTACCTTCTTGCTCCAAGTTTACCACTCTCAGCTGGAAGCGGGTAAAAGAAATGAACCAGCTGTCCCTGGCGCTGGGAAATAATGACTGCTCCACGTCTGACTCTAAGCCCAGGGGTCTTGTTCTCCAGAGCTGCCCCCAGGCCTCAGCAGCACTGGTTCCCAGAAGCCTGGGGCTGGGGCTAGCCCTGCAGCCTACAGGCCTGCAGGACTTCCTTCCCCAGGGCCCTGGTTCTCCTCTCCCTCACAGAGACCCCTCAGCCTGCATCTCCCCTCTCCAATTTGATCAGACTCCCAGGCCTCAGTTCCCTTCCTCCAGGTAGGGGCTGAGACCCAGGGTGAGAGTGTGGTAGGGAGGGGCCTGCATAGACAGTCCAGGGAGATCTTAATCCAGCCTGGGATTCTGGCAGGCCCTCTTGCTTCCCTTCCAGAGGGAGGCCAGGAGTCAGGGGCCTGGTCCAAGTCTTAGGCCCAAGACCAACCAGCCAAGTCACCTGGCCTCTCAGGGCCTTCAGTTCTCTATGTAGAAAACAGGGAAATGTGGCCAGGCGCGGTGGCTCACGCCTGTAATCCTAGCACTTTGGGAGGCCGAGGTGGGCAGATCACTTGAGGTCAGGAGTTTGACACCAGCCTGGGCAACATGGCGAAACCCTGTCTCTACAAAAACTACAACAATTAGCCCGGCATAGTGGCACATGCCTGTAATCACAGCTACTTGGGAGGCTAAGGTGGGAGAACTGTTCGAACCTAGGAGGTAGAGGTTGCAGTGAGCTGAGATTGCACCACTGCACCCCAGCCTGGGAAACAGAGTGAGACTCCGTCTCAGTAAAAAAGTAAATAAATAAATAAATAAGAAAACATGGAAATGTGAGGGTGGGATTTGAAAAATGGGGTATCTGCAGCTGGAGGGGTGCACCCCATCACCTGGTCTTAAATGTCTCCAGGTTCCTGCAGGACACACATCACTGCCATCGACAGCCCAGGCACATGTGTGTTGTGTGTGTGCACAGGAGAGTGTGTAGAATGTGACACTCACCGGGGGGTGCTTGCGCTTCCTCCCAGGCCTCCCCACCTTCCGTGCCGTGGTGCTGGGCTCTTGGCGCTCCTCCTTGCCACGCGGCTCCTCCTGCTCCTCTCCGTCCTGCAGGCACAGACACAGCCTGTGAGGCCAGAAGTGGATCCAAGCAGTGTAGCATTCCAGGCCTGTCAGGGGCTGGCCCTGGCCTCCCTTCCAGCCCCAGCCTCCTCCTGTTCCACGAGCCACACTTCCAGGGCTGTATAATATACCTCCACAACCTCCCCTCCTGCCTGGTGAGGCCTGAGTCACCCCTCAGAGCCCCACTTAAAATATATCCTTGGCCAGGCACAGTGGCTCACGCCTGTAATCCCAGCACTTTGAGAAGCCAAGGCAGGAGGATCCCTTGAGGCCAGGAGTTTGAGACCAGCCTGGGCAACATAGTGAGACTCCATCTCTACAAAAAAACCCACACCCATATATAAATATATAAATAATACAGATTTGTATATATATATAAATAATACATCCTTAGGGGAACTTCAGGGCAGACCTGCTGCCCCAACAGAAGGCATCTCTCCCTCTTTATTACTACATTTTCTAAACCATAAAATTATAACATAAGCTCTGATAAAGGATTTGAGTTAAAAGTTTATTTATACAAGAAAGTTTTTGTTCACAGGTACACAATTACATTTGTGATCTACTTAAGGAATCACCTTTATTGAAAATAAAATCGCCGGGCGCAGTGGCTCACGCCTGTAATCCCAGCACTTTGGGAGGCTGAGGCCGGCGGATCACGAGGTCAGGAGATTGAGACCATCCTGGCTAACACGAGGAAACCCCGTCTCTACTAAAAATACAACAAATTAGCTGGGTATGGTGGCACGCACCTGTAGTCCCAGCTTCTAGGGAGGTTGAGGCAGGAGAATCACTTGAACCTGGGAGGCGGAGGCTGCAGTGAGCCAAGATCACGCCACCGCACTCTAGCCTGGGAGACAGAGCGAGACTCCGTCTCAAAAAAAAAGAAGAAAAAAAAGAAAAACAGGTGAAAAGAAATATTAAATTTAGTAATATCTACTTGAAGTCCAGGCAATGCTCAAAATGAACGACTGTGGAAAGTGGAGGACTTGTACAGCTGCGAACATCCCTGCCATGTGGAACTGGCACCATGCATGCCTGTCAGCCTGCAAGAGGGTCTCATGGACGACCGAATCTCAGCTCCTCTCCATCTCTTGCATTCACTGAGTTTGGAACAGAAGTTTGTTTTACTCCCTACCCCTCACATAACACCTGTGCAGGGCTGGGCCCTGATGTGCTTGTCTCCTGGGGCACAGAGACAATAAACCTAGAAAGTCCTGCCTCACTACTCCAGCCTGGCCACAAACCACCCACAAGTCCCTTCTGACTCAGCCGGGCTCTGGCATGACTAATCCCCAGCAGAAATGATGCTGGGGAAGGAGGGAGAAAGACGCCCTGACCCTGCAGACGGACCACAGGCTGTTCTTCATACCCCGCATGATGTCAGGTGCCAAAGATGGCTTTTGGGCCCTCCCCGAGGAGGGTGCCAACCCAGGGAAGTGCTGGCAGCACAGATAGAGAAGAGGGTCCACAGCTCTCCTGGAGACCTGAGTAAGATGGCCCTCAACATCCTACTCAACTTTCATTTTCTGTGATTGCAAAATACCTTGTGGTTTGCCACATTAATTTTTGGTGATAGTGGGACACACAAATGAAAACCTACTGTGACTGGTTGTAGACGTAAGACCAGCAGGAAGAGCATCCCTGGCCCCTCCATCCATCCTCCAGCTGAGGCATGTCTGCAGGGCAGACCATCATGGCTCAAGTTCTGGGAGGCCTCCAAAGACATGCACATGGAGAGTGAACAGAGGTGCCCGGTCTTAGCACAGGTGGTGGCCACAGTCAAGCTGGAGACAGGCAGAGCTCACACAAGAGATAGAGAGAGAATGCTCGGAGGTGCAGAAGAGGTGTGTTGTGGGAACAAGGAAGGGGAGAGCTGCCAACGCCAGAGACCAAAGCTGAGAAAGATACTGAGGATGAGGAGGCTTAGCTAGGGGTCAGAACGGCTGACCTTCAAGAGCACCGTCACTAAGCTGTGCAGAGTGACAGGGCAGTGTGGGCTGGAGAAGGGCCAAAGAGGACAATTTAAGGAGCACAGCGGAGGAAGCATCTGGAAAGGACGCCAGGGGACTGGGAAGCCCCGTGCCATCTATGGAGGGAGAGGCCAGCCCCGAGGCTGGAGATCCTTCAGGGGCTCTTTTCAGGAAAGCATAGCAGAGGGGCGGTGGGGGCAGAAAGGCTATGGAAAGAGGAGCCAACTCGTGGGAGCCTTCATGAGGGCTCAGGGTGCCCAAGGGCACACGCCCCATGGGAGGGGAGGCCTGCTGCTTCTGAACCATCTTCTGAAGACCCCAGACCCACCCCCACAAACGTGTAAGAAGGGATCACACAGAGAGGACGTGTTGCCAGTGCAGCTGAGTATTTGTGAACGTTCTGATTGGATCTACGCAACTGCTAAGAATTTCAGACTGAGGTGGGGCTTCTGATCCGATTCTACTGGTGCCAAATGGGCACTGTCTTGATCAGCACTTGTAAAATCACCAGGGGTCATGTGAGGTCATAGAAAGAGCAAAGTGGGCATGAGCCCAGCTTGTCCATTTCCTTGTTACAGTTACAGGAGCAGCCTCTCGGAGCCTCCGTTTCCTCATCCATAAAATGGGGGTATGAAGGTGTCCATCCCGTCTGCTTCTCGGGTTTTGAGAAGGCAGCTTCACAAAAGGTCTGCCCCTTTGTCTGTTTTGTTTACTGCCGAATCCCCAGCGCCTAGGGCAGATTCTGGAAAAACTCCTACTGCCCCTAAATTCTGGGCTTTAAACTATTTCTTTAACAAGCTGCATTTGTGACAGAGGGATTCATTTGACTTCTTTTATTGTGAACTAATCCGAGATGTGAAAGCCAACCAGAGCTTCTGATCAGTGAAAGAGAACCACAGTTACCACACAGCAATGACCTAAAAACAAAGACGCTTGACATTTCATGATGGGCACCAGCTTCCATCGGGCATGTGGAGAAAGCCTTTGGGGGCCCCTACAGGCCACCCCTCTGCCATATGCAGTCCTGCTGGCATCTCTCACCTACACCATGTGTGCTGGGCCTGGAGGTGCTTGGCACATCTTTTTCCCTGTTGGATTCAATTCCATGCAACCCAGCCCAGGGGGGAGGGGTGGACCCCCCGGTGCCAGGCCACCTCTTCAGGTCCTGACAGGTCCAGAGAGGGCGGGGAGTGCCAGGCAGGGGTGCTCTGTGTACCCCACACCTGGTGCAAGGAGCTTCACGGCTGGTCCAGCATTCAGGCCCCGCATGCTTCTGGGCCATGCTTGGAGTCTCCACGAGAGCCAGGTCTGAACAACTCCTGGCCCTTCCCCTTGACATTTGGCTGTAATCGCAGTGTTGTGAAAAGCATGTTCTCTTCCACCGGCGCTTCCTCGATGGAGTCTTAGGGCAAAGTGGGAAGTGATGCTTCTGCTCTGGGCCTGCCTGAGGTTCCCTCTGCAGAGGGAGGGGGCTGACATGCCGAGAAGGGTAAGCAGATGGCTCGGGCCGTGCCCCTCAACGGCTCCAAGGAAGCGTAGCAAGTGGTTCATTCTTGCATCTGTCACGGGGTCTGTTTTATTCCATATCTTTGCTGATGGGTTGAGCAAAGGAATGTAAAATATGCTTATCAAATCTGCAAGTAGCCCTGAATTAGTAGGCGTTGCTAATACTCTGAAAGAAAAGAATCTGATCTGTGGTGACGTGGAACAGCTGAAAAACAGTAACACGGTTCACGGGAAGAGATTTGAGCCCAGGTTGGTCTCCTCATCTGTCAAGCCAGGGGACTGAATTTGTCCACACTTCCAGTGCAGATGGGAGGGGCGGAAATTCCAGACAAGTAGGCTTTGGAGAGGGCAGAGCCGGGCTGGGAGTTTCGCTCTGCTCTTTGCTTAGGAGTAACCTCAAGCTCTTTAACCTCCCTGAGTCTTGCTCTCCTCATCTATAAAATGGGATGATACCTACTTCACAGTGATGTTATAAGAATTAAATGAGGTGATGTAGCAAAAGTTTGACACGTGATAGTCACTCAAGAACTGCTACCTTCCCCCGCTCCACACATCCTGATTCGTACTTCACTCCCACTCTATCCTCCCCAACCCCCTCCTTGCCTCGTGCAAATCCCAGCACGCCGCCCACCATATGCAGCGATCCCTCACTACCACACAGAGCCCAACATCTGGCGGGTGCTCCTGCCGCAAGATATGTGGCAATACCAGGGCTCTGGGAGCTTTCCAAAATGCAAAGCTGATTATGCCACTCTGCAGAGCTTAAACCTTTGCCATGGGGGTTTCCGGGGGCCAGGAGGATCCAGCCAAGCTCCTCAGCTCATGTGCAGGACGGTCCCCAGGATTTGGCTGGATCACGTTGGTCTCCTCTCCACACTGTGGTCCCAACAGACAGCACCAAGCGCAAAAGCAAACTGCTTCCAGCCTCAGTCCCTGGGCATAGACTCTTCCTTCTGCCCGCACCACCTTCCCGTCAGGTTTATCAGCAAACTGTTACTTGCTTTTCCAGCCTCATATCCTGGATTCTCTGCCCCTAGGCCCCCTCCTCCCATCCCCTGCCTAGACTGAGCTAAAAGACCCTTTCTCTCCTATAGTTTCCCTACCCAGCATGACAGTGGTCAGCTCCTTGAGGGAAGTGTGGGTGTCTGATTCATGCTGGCATCCAGAATGCCTAGACTGATGCACTTAGTCCAAGGCAGGCACTTGATGAATGACTGTCACAGAGTAGGTGCTTGACATGAGTCCATAGACGCAAATAGAGGCACACATACAAATCTACAAACCTGTACAAATACAACTGTATACCAGGTTCCAGTGCCTCTCGGATCTTTACGATTCCAGATTAGGAAACAAGAGGACTAAAACGTCCCTTCTAGACTTAAACATAATTGTCGCTTTGCATTTATATCATTCTTTGCAGCTTTCAAAGCACCTTCACATTTGGTGGCCTGTGAGATTAGGTGGTTCCTCTCTCTAAACTTCTGAGGCTATGATCTGACCTACATTTCAACACTGCTCACTGGATGGATTATTTTAAGCCATATACAACGTCTCATTCTGATGCGCTGGGCTATGACGGTAATAATCTCTCACATTTGCACTGTACATGGTAATTAACAAAGCATCTTCATATATGTTATTTCATTGTATTCTTACACTTTACGGAAAGCAGAGCTGGTATTATTTTTTTCTATTACACAAGTGAAACACCTGAAGCTCAGAGAGATTATCTGACTTGCAGGGATCAGAGAGCCAGGAAAGGAGGCCTTTAGAACCAAAATTTACACCTTTTGTTTACCAGCCCATGGATGTTTCTACTGCAACATGCCACTATACTCTACCACGTCAACAGACACACAGTGACACCATAAAGATAACAGGCAATCCAAAGTCAAGGCACACTGGCATTCACAGGCACAGACACTCTGGGCTGGCTGTGCCCAGACACAGGACCCCTCCCCACAAGAGATTTATGTCTCTTGAGGCCCTTGCCTAGAGACAGCCAGCCTGACATACGTGTGTTCCCTTCAGTACTTAAACCAGATGCTACTGACCCAGCATCCGTCGAGCAGATGTCTCAAGTTGGTGCTTGAGTCGAGGGGATGAACTTGCCGGATCTAGCCAGCTACTTGCCCGGGCCCCCTGGGACAAGAAGCATGCACAGCCTTTGCCAGCTGGCTGGCTGGCCTCCCAGGGACTGTCTGTGATCATGGGATTCAGTGAAACAAACTGGCTTCTGCAAGAGGCAGAGCCCTGTCCCGGGCTGCCTGAGCACCAGGCTCTGAAGTCACAGCCACACGCTCGCGTACCCCAACGCCACACACATATGCACATATGCTCGCACGCACACCCGTGCCCAGGCCAACCTGCAGAGGCTGATCCCAGCGTGAGGGGTCAGGCAGTGGCCTGGGAATCACTGTAGATGCACATGGGCCCAGAACCCTCCAAAGCCCCCTACTTTTTCTGATCTCAGTCACCTCCCAAGGCTCATTGGCCCTTTATTTCAATTATTCAACAATATCCAACAAATAATCATTGACTGCTTAGGTGGTGTCATAATTACTGAGGAAAGCCCTCCATCCTCCTGAAAGGCCACTCTCCTGAAAGGGAGGGGCTGTGTTTCATTGGCGCCTCTGAGTCCCCCACATTTCCTGGGTACTTGCACACAGAGATGTTCCAGAAATGCTAAATAACTGACAATGCTGGTGCCCGTCTGGTTCCCAGGCCCTCCTGCCAGAGCTGCAGCCCCTTGTCCACAGCCTGTCCACCTGGCTGGGCCTTCATTGTCTTCTGGAGGTTCAGGGTGGGCCAGACCTCACACCCACAGAGCAGCATACCTCAGCCCTGTCCACCTCTGAGGTCTCGGTGCCATCACAAGGCCAGACATAGGGGTGCACTCAAAAATCTATTGAGCACCTACTGTGTACTGGATACAAAGATAAACAAATAGGAAACTCAGTTCAGAGGGAGACGATGACATGTAAACAAGTATCTGATGCCATGCTGAGCCCAGAGTGGAGTGTGCCACTACTTTGCCTGTGGCCACTTCCATGGCACCAAGCCCACTCATGTCTGCTCCTTCAGCAGCACACCCAGCTCTGCCAGCCCTTGCTTAATAAAGGGGAAGATCCAGATAAAACTATTTTGTAGCCATGTAGCCTCTCTAAGCCCCAGTTGAGGAACCTCTGATCATTATCCTGCTCTGAGTGCCTCCTAACTAATCATGATGATGGAGTGAGTCAATCACTATGCAGAGAACACTCTTTTGCATGCCCTTCCATGCAGCAAAAACATTACGTGGGATGATTACAAGGAATATCCCTAATGCCCTGTGGCTCTCTGCAGAGGCAGCTGCAGGGCATGACCAGGCCTCCTGTGCCAAGCCCAGGTGCCAGAGAGGAAAGGCTCATGTCCCAATTATCCTGGGATACTGCTCTACCACTCAGCTCCACTCTTCTTTTTTTTTTTTTCCAGGGGTTCACCATGTGGGCCAGGTTTGGTCTTGACTCCTGACCTCAGGGGGTTCCCCCCCCCTCGCCCCCCCAAGGGCTAGGATTACAGGCATGAGCCCCCTCCCCCGGCCCCCTTTTTTTTTTTTTTTTTTTTTTTTTTTTAGAGATGGAGTTTCGCTCTTGTCACCCAGGCTGGAGTGCAATGGCGAGATGTTAGCTCACTGCAACCTCCACCTCCCAGGTTCAAGTAATTCTCCTGCCTCAGCCTCCCAAGTAGCTGGGATTACAGGCGTATGCCACCATACCAGGCTAATTTTTGTATTTTTAGTAGTGACGGTTTTGCCATGTTGGCCAGGCTGGTCTCGAACTCCTGACCTCAAGCGATCCACCTGCCTCGGCCTCCCACAGTGCTGGGATTACAGGTGTGAGCCACTGCGCCCGGCCCATTCTTTTCTGCACAGCTGAGCCTGGCCTTTCCTGCCCTGACCCTGGGCAGCTCACCTTCTCGGCAGGGTTGGGCTCCATCCCTAACCTGGCCATTAAGAGCATGAGGGACCCAAGTGACTATGGCCCCTCACCTAGGCCCCTGAAGGGATCTACAGCCCCTGCATCAGGAGTTAGGTCTCATCATCACTTGCCTTGTTTCACTTTTGTTCAAGGGATAAAGGGACCTCAGGCCTTTTGTGACTGATGACCCAAAGAGAGACAACATTCCCTCTACGTGCTAGGCTCTCAGTGGACTCTAAGCCCACGCTACATCCCCACCCATGGTTTCCTACTGTTCTCCCGCACCCCTGCAATTCATAGGGCGGCAGTGGGTCTAAACCACAAGGTGTGGGTAGGCAGGTAAGTAGGTAGGTAGGTAGGCAGGTAGGTGGGTGGGTGGATGGGTAGGTAGATATCCAAAATAAATTACAAAGCTAACTTAATATATGCCATGTCCCGGTGTTAACCACTCGCACACACCATCTCGTCTGAACCTCTCAAGCCAACTAGGAGCCGTTTTCCTGCTCACAGCCATGTTGCCAAGTCACGTGACAGAGTCCAGCTTCAACACAAGCCTGTCTCCAGGGACCAAACAACCCCCACCCAAGACTGTACTGACTGCAAGGTTAACTAAATTTGACATGTAGTAATGTCCAATTTAAGAGAATTTTAGAGAATCTGAAGCCCAAAATGTAGGTCCTGCTCAGCTCAGGCATGGGCACTGTTTCTATCACAAACCTGCTGAGCGCGCCCAGGCCTCTCCTAACTCCCCCGAGATCAGCGTGTGCGCCATTATCGCTGGCTGGGTTTCTGAAGAGGTGAGGGTGCAGCGGCTTCTTCTGTAGCTATTTAAACGTACTAAGAAGGATGCTCTTTGAAATGACCTTACAGCAACCATTGTCAAGCAAAGAGCCAGCCCTAAGTGACCATGTGGGGGCATCTGAGTGCAAGAAAGGCAGAATGTGCCCAGGAGCAGGTGACAGACTGAGGCCAGCAAGAGGGACTGCCACTGGAACTGGCAGGGACCCCACCCAAGGATGGAGGCCCTTGCACTTGGAGACCAGAGCGGAGAGAGCCCACGAGAAATCAGTGGCTGCCAGGCCTCTGGGCTGGACTTTGATGGGGAGGGGAAAGGAGGAACCGCAGCCCCAATGCTGCCCACAGACACATACACACACACGTGCAAACACATACTTACTGTGTTTCCCTAGCACAAATATGCACCCCAGCTGCAGCTTCCACTACGGGCAGGAGAAGGCTTGATCAGAGGAGCTGCCCAGCAGGCCCCACCCACCCCTGGAGGGTAGGCATGGCTTACCCACCTTGATGTCTTCCTACCCCTCTATTAGGCCCTCCAAGTACGGTCACTCAGTTCATCCAGCAGCCTTGCGGAGCCCTGCTACATGCTAACTACTTGGAAAGGTACCTATGTCTGAAGAAAGGGAGGGAAGAAGAGAAGAAAAGAGGAGCGGTATGTCCAGAGAGGGAGAGGCAGGGAAGAAGGAGGGCAGGAGGCAGGAAGAAATGGTAAGAAGCTGCGTGTCTGCAGCAGTGCCTCCATCTGGTGTGTATGCCTGTACACACAGGTGTTGTGTGCAGTTCCTGCTGGAGATGAAGTGCCCCCAGCTTCTGCCCAAGGGCAAGAGTGCTATTATGCGGTGAAAGGCTTTCTCCTGCAGCAGAAGTCCAGGGGAGGACTACGAATTCTCACTGCATCACCACCAGGAGGCACTGTTCATCCCGGCCCCCTTCATGCAGGAGACAGCCTAAGGAGCACAGAAGCCAGCCTCATTCCAGCCTCAGCACTACCACTCACAAGCTGTGTGACTCTAGGCAAGTGACTTAACCTCTCTGAGCTTCAGTTTAGCCCTTAATAAGATAGAATGATGAAAATAATAGTGTCTACCTTACAGGGCAATTATAAGAATTAAATAAGATAGGCCCAGCACAGTGGCTCACACCTGTAATCCCAGCTCTTTGGGAGGCTGAGGCGGGCGGATCATGAGGTCAGGAGATCTAGACCATCCTGGCTAACATGGTGAAACCCCGTCTGTACTTAAAAAAATACAAAAAATTAGCTGGGCGTGGCGGGCACCTGTAGTCCCAGTTACTCAGGAGGCTGAGGCAGGAGAATGGTGTGAAATCGGAAGGCGGAGCTTGCAGTGAGCTGATATTGTGCCACTGCACTCCAGGCTGGGTGACAGAGCAAGACTCCGTCTCAAAAAAAAAAAAAAAAAAAGAATGGAGTAAGATAATGCATGCACATAGCGCCCAGCAGAGTCAGTATTCAATGCATCTTAGCCATTGTGTTTCTGAGGCCAGAGGAAAGGGGGTGACACTGAGACCAGGAGCCTGGCCTGGGGCTCTGGACTCCCCTCTGATTCATATTTGGGGATCTGAGGTGGCCCTTGGACTGCTCTTCGTCCCCTGTCCTGCTCCCTCTGCCCCCCACCCCGTCCTCTGCTCCATATTCCCCTCTAAGCTCTCAGCCTCCCCACTGCTTGTCTCCCCACCTACCCTCCACGAGGCCAGCCCCCTCCCTCTGCTGTGGCAACATTTACCAGCTGACTCGCCCTGACCACAGCCCCAGAGCTCGGCCTGCCCCCTCCCCATCTCCCCAAGCAGCCCCGCTCTGCCCACCATATGGATGGCGGCTAGGGTAGGCGGCAGGTGCCAGGGGGACACACACAGGCCACTCTGTACACTCCCAGCCACAGCATGGCTGCCTCAGCCCATCACCCACAGCTCTGCACTCTGCCTCCCTGATCCTGGGCTCCGGGATTATTCTCCTGTGGGAGGGTCTTGGCCACTCTCATTTTCCTTTTCGTCCTATCCGTAAAATATTTCCTGAGCAATGGCTGGGCATGGTGGCTCACGCCTGTAATCCCAGCACTTTGGGAGGCTGAGGCGGGCAGATCACGAGGTCAGGAGATCGAGACCATCCTGGCTAACACAGTGAAACCCTGTCTCTACTAAAAATACAAAAAAAATCCTGTCTCTACTAAAAATACAAAAAAATTAGCCGGGCATGGTGGCGGACGCCTGTAGTCCCAGCTACTCAGGAGGTTAAGGCAGGAGAATGGCGTGAACCCAGGAGGCGGAGCTTGCAGTGAGCCGAGATCGTGCCACTGCGCTGCAGCCTGGGCGACAGAGTGAGACTCTGTCTCAAAAAAAAAAAAAAAAAAAAAAAATTCCCGAGCATCTACTCTGTGCTATTCCAGGTCCTGGGGATTCACATGGAAGAAAAGGGCCATGGCCCTATCCTCCAGGCTAGCAGTGGGCAGAAGTTATCTACACCAATAGTTCTCAACATCTGTGCGCAACGGTATCCCTTGGAGGGATGGTTAGAAGGTGCCCGGCTGGGTCCCATCCCCCGAGTTCTGGCTCAGCAGGTCTGGAGAGGGGCCTGAGCTTCGCCTTCCCAGGTGATGCTGAAGTTGCTGGTTTGGGGATCCCACTTTGAGAACCACTGGTCCCCTGCAAACGGTAATACAAGGCCGACTACAGCCTGGGCTTTGAGGCTTTGACCAGGGAGGAGAAGAGATTAGGGAAAGAGCCCACGCGGCAGAGGGAGCAGCATAAACAAAGACCTGGAGACTCCAGGAAGCATGGGAGTGGGCCTGGAGTGAAAGGTGCATGGAGGCGTGGCCGGGGGCGGTGGGGAGAAGGG
Source organism: Theropithecus gelada (assembly GCF_003255815.1). Lineage (NCBI taxonomy): Eukaryota > Metazoa > Chordata > Mammalia > Primates > Cercopithecidae > Theropithecus > Theropithecus gelada. The sequence goes on from NC_037681.1 coordinate 45,657,800, forward strand.
GGGCAGAGGCTAGAGGGCCACATGGGGCCAGGCGGTGGAAGGGCCAGTGGTTGGTCACACCCCTTCCATCTGGCTTGCCAAACAGTTCCTTTGTGCATAGTGCCCCTGGCACCTGTGCCAGGCTCCCTGGGCTGCAGACCAAGCCTGTGTCTTCCCCTCTGCAGCTACCAGCACCCCTGCCGCAGGCCTGGCTTTCATGGGCTGCTGTGGTGGCTGTCAGTGTCTCTCCCCACCCTCCCTAGGCGGCTCCCTGGAGGTGCTGGAGCCAGCCCAGAGGTGCCAGGGAAGTGTGCCAGGTGAGCCAGCATGCGTAGTGTAGGCGTGGGAGGCTGGGGAGGAGGCCTGGCTATGGCCCGGCCCTTGTCTATCCAGATTGCTGCCATCTTTTGGCATGACCCCTGCCTGCCAGTGTGTGAGTGTGCACATTCTATCAGCACCGGGATCTAGGGCTGGGTGTGTGTTTGCTGCCGCTTGAGCCAGAGCAGTTACTATGGGTAGATAATAATAGCAATCGTAATCCCTCATAATTGGACCAGACTTTGCTGTCTGCAGGTCACTTCCATGCCCATGACCTCATCTGACTTCCACAACCACCCTGTAAAACAGGCAAGGCTGGAGTCACTATCCCCATTTTCCAGCTGAGCAAACACAAGCCCAGATGCCCTGAAGTCACATCTCCAGTAAGTGGCATACTCAGGACTAGGACCTGAGATTTCTGACTCCTGGTCCAGCGCTGCTTCTCAATCCTGAACTATTATAATGCAGATCCTGACCTGCTGCAGTTCGTCGGCGGGGGCCTGGCGCTCCACAGCCCAGAGCAGCAGCAGCGGCGTGGGAGTACAGTCCAGTAACAGGAGGAGTTTGTCCCAGCTGTCCCCACCACCCCACCTGTGGGGAGCAGCTGACCAGTGACTGCCAGTGCATTGATGGGGAGCTGCGTCAGCAACTGTCAGGACATCGGACCCGGAGTGGGGCGAGGCTCAGGGTCACCTTATCCGACAGAGAAAGCAAGCCAGGCCCAAAAAGGGGAGGGAGTCAGCCATGGCCACAGCTGCCACTCCAGAGCACAGGCGCTGCAGGTGTCTACAGCTGAAGGGCCTGGGTCTTCATGCTGCTTGAGTCCTGAAGGGGAGCAGCCTAGGGGTCCGCAGGTATCCAGGACTATTAGTTCTTTTCCCATGGGTTCAGAGGGGAGAGACTGATCAGTCGCCTGGGCGCCCTGCCCAGTGGGCCGCAGTGTGTGCTGGCCTTCTGGCCTGCTCTGCCTGACTGGGTGCACACACCCCCGTGGCGCTCTACAGGGTGCTGGGCTGGGAAGGCAGGTCCCTGAGCATCATGCGCACTCCTGGGATGTATACGTGTGTCCCTAGCGGGACCTATGCAGGTAGGGCTGTGGGAAGGGCTCGGGCCTGGGAGACAGGAGAATAGGCCCTCATCTGGACCTGCCACTGCCCAGCGGGGTTCAGCTTCCTCATCTGTAAACTAGGGCCATCTGTCCCTGCCCCATTTGTCTCAAGAGTTGTCCCCAAGGACCAAACAGAACCACCGATGGAAAACTAGGAAACAGAAACACACTCTGAAGAATGAGTAAACCCGGGAAGGAGCTGAGCATGCGAGAGGGAGGTCTCAGAGCTGACGCCCTTCAGGTAGGGTGCCTGGCTGCCTCTAGCCCCAGAATGCCCAGGGCCCCCACAGCTGGTGCCAGCTGTCCACCTTTGTTGCAAAAGAACCAACTGCTGCCCCCATGAGCATGCCCGGCTACTCCCAGACACCACCAAGCATCACAATGTCCAGCGCTACTCAGGGGAAGGGGAGCAGGCAGAGGGGACTGTGGACAGAGGCATAGCAGACAGACATGCCAGGAAGGCCTATGGCCATCATAAGATCCCCTGGAGGGTGGCAGTGAGTTCACCATTCCATTGACAGAGGGCAACACAGTCCAGTGCTGGGGGTTAAGGGGTAGCTTTTCCTATCATGGGGACACAGCTTGGTAAGGTCCCAACGCAGCCTGTGGGGACCCAGCAGGGACTCCCGTCAGTCTGATGTAATCTCCTCTGACTGATTCAGGCAGAACCTGGAGTTCAGCAGAAGGGTGGAGAGGCCACCCCCAACTAGATTCTGAAAACATGGAGGTCACCAGCTCCGTGGCTAAAAGCCATACCAAAGATCACCCAGCTACATTCACTTGGAGTCTGGGGTGGGGGGCAGGGACAGGAAATCACCATCTCCAAAGTGCGCTGGCGCCACACTGAGCCCAGCCTGTGCCTCCGTCCGTGTGGGAGGGTGGGCCCCCGCGGAGTCGTGTTTACTGTGCCCCACCCCAGAACTTGTCTTTGGCCCCCTAGAAGCTACTGAACACCTTAAGGAAACAAAGGCAGCTAAGAGAGAAAGTGATTCACCTGAAGGCTCACTGCTAGTAAGAGGCGGGTCTGAGAAGGAATCCACGTTCTGGGACTCTTCGGCCTCACAATGGCACAGACCTGGGCTTTGAGTCACTGTGCGAATGCCATGGTGGTTAAAAGCCTGGGTCCTGGAGCCAAATGCCTGCTCCACCACCAGAATCGAACCTCTGCAAGCCTCCGTTTCCTCATCACCCAAACAGGGATGTGATGGTCCCACACCCTGTTGTGAGCACTGAGTGATGTGGTCACGCGCTCAGTATGAGGAGCTGGCTGTCATCACGTGGGGACAGGGCTCTCCCTCTCCCAGGCCAGAGGGTCCCCAGCAGAGCCCACTGCTCACCTTTCGGTCCTCCTCCCGCTCTGCAGCAGAGCTGCTGGTGTCCCCGGGGCCGCTGGAGGGCATGGCGGGCGGCTGGGCGCTGGGAGGCAGGCTGGGGCTGCGTGGGGCTGGGGGGCTGCTGGGCTTTGGGGAAGGAATTATCGTGGTCTTTGGAGGCGAGAGTTAAAACTTAAACATAGATCCTGGTGTTGAGCCCTCTGGTGAACGGTGCCTCTGTCAGCCTGTGGGTGAGGGCTTCGATGGCTCCACCTGTGGAGGAGAGAAGAGGATCAGTGAGGCGGAGCACCCCACCCTCCCTGGGTCAGGCCCTCAGCCCAGGGCCACACCTGGCCTAGGAGGCCTGGGGTCTTGCTCCTCCTCCCGGCCTCACCAGCACCCCAGAGAGCAGGGAAACCAAGGCAGGCTCCCCTCAGGGCCACCTCCTACCCCAGCAGCCTCTGAGAGCCTTGGAGGTGGCAGCAGTCTCCCCTCCGTGTCGCGGTGGCCAATGGGTGCCACTTCTGGGACCTCCTGCTGCCTCCGCCTCTTCCCTTCTCTTCATTCACAGCCGCTCTCTCCTTTGAAAGCTTCCCGCATCCTCCCTCCCACCCCAACCAGCCCCTGGGAAATCCCAACCTCCCCCAGAGGCCCCCAGTCCGGCTACATTTTCCTTCTAATCTGTCCTCACCCCCACCCCCACACCTCCCGCCACGTGGAGGAAGTGAGTGCAGTCACAGGATGTAGTGAAATGAATGTCACCTCACTTCAGGACCGGCGCCTGGGCCCAGAGAAAGCTGAGGTCTGAGCTCAGGCTGCAGGCCTGATTGGCTCTGGCCTAGGAGGGAGAGGCCGAGGCCACCGTCACGGCCACGGCCACGGCCACGGCCAAGGCCACAGGTCACGGCCACACTGAGGCAGGAGTGAGGCTGCTCTCTCTCCCACCCCATGTACCAGCCCCATTTGCCTGCAGAGCTGGTGGGCTTGAGGGGTCCTCTGAACCCACATGGCTGAGTTTTAGGGGCTTTTCTTCCCTCTGCTCCAGGTGTAGGCCTCAAGCCAGTGAAATAACAAAGCCTGCAGCTCAGGCCACAGCTGGGGTGGGGGTGTTGCTGCCTCAGCCCCCTCACTCAGAGACACACAAGAGCTCCCCTGCTCCCCACCCCCGGAGGAGGCGGCCGCCAAGCCCCTGCCTCGAGTGTGCCAGGGCCCAGGAGGGGATTGGCAGGCGAGGGAGAGAGGGAGGCAGGCTGGATCTGGGCCCACCCACACCCTTCCCCTTCCAGTTCCTGGTTCTGCTTCCCCAGCTCCCCCTCCCTCCTGGCCTTCTCCTCCCATCCCCCTCCAGCCAGGGCTCCCTGGAAAACCAGGACCGGGAGACAGCGCAGGCTCGGCTCTCCCACAGGCCCAGCCCCTTTCTCCAGGGGTGCATTGTTGCCTGGGAGTGGGTGCCCCAGCCCTGGCTCTGCCAGGGGGTAGTGGGAGGAAGGAGCTGGCGGGAGGAGCTTCTTAGGGCCAGGACAGGAAGGGTTCCATCAGATCAACCCAGAAAGGCTGGAAGTGGGCCTGCCCCACAGCTGAGCCCTGAGGCAGCCCAGGTGCACTGGGTCCATTCCCCCTACCCCCACGAAGGTTTGCTGCCCAGGGTCCCTGAGAAGGTGAACGGCAGCGGAGAGCAGCTCCATGGGCCACATGCCACTCAGGGCCTGGCTCGTGCTCTGCATCCAGGCAGCTGCTGTGCTGTGCCCAGTTTACAGGTGACGCTAAGATCGACAAGGCCAGGACCCGTCAGAGGCATGAACCCAGATCTCTCTGACACTAAAGCTCTGAGGGGTTGGGTTCACGTCCCCCAACACACACCACAGAAGCAACTCTGAAGATCCCAGCAGAGAACTGGTCCAACTCAGAAGTGCACGGCTCCCAGCCCTTAGCAGCCAATGATTCCCTGTCAAGCCCCACTCCCATTTGTTACCACAGACATCTCCAGCCACCCCAAAACCAAAACCTTCAAAAGGGTCAGAAGCTAAGAGGGGCAGAGTCTGGCTGGAAAGAACGTTGAGCCCGAAGTCTGTAAGGGTGGGACCTACTCCTGATGGAGGCTTCCCCAGCCCTCAGTTTCCCCACCAATGAAACGGGAGAGCAGGACCCCTTCTATTAATAGCTCTGACTGGCCAAGGAAGCTGTTGCAGCCCCAAGGCCCAGTGGACACGTGAGGGGCTGACAAGGACAGGGCACCCCAAATGGAGTTCGGGGGAGACCCAGGCACAAAGGAAGTGGGGCAGGAGGGTTGTCTTGATGCTGTCCTAGGCTTAGAGACACCCAGAGGGCATCTGTGCCGCCACGGGTGTGGCGAGGCTCAGAGAAGCTCTGGCTCCCAGTAGGGAGAGGAAGGAAGCTGGAGGGAAAAGCAGAAACTCACAGGGCATTGGCCCCAAGGGCAGACACCCCAGAAAGCAAAGGAAAGGAAAGGAAGATTCTCTTCTTCCTCCCCTTCCTCCACCCAAGACTCTGACATCTGAGCTACAGAAACTGTCCTCACAGAAAGCGCAGCTGACCTGGGTCAACCCTTTGTGTTGCTCAATGGACCAGCCCTGTCAGTAGCAGTCCCTCAAAATCACCCCCATCATCTAAAATGCTCCAGTACGTGTGTGGGCAGGCCATGCACTACACAACTCTAGGGGGCCTCAGTTGGTGGCCAAGGTCCCAGACCTTGACATAGCACTGCCAATCTACCCTTAGAGGCTTCATTCTTCCTTCAGGCAGCCCAGCCATGGGGAGTGGGCTCTCCTGGGCCCACAGTCCCAACATAGCAGCAGGCGTCCACCACTCCGGTCCTTCCACCGCACAGCCCTGGCTGCTTCTAATACCAAAGCGTTCTCCTGACCTGGGCCAAAGGCTGCACTGCAACCACCACCGCCACCAAAAAATCCTTGCTAAGAATGCTACCACCATGAAAAGCAGCTTTTATTTCCTCCTTTTAGAATCCACAGTGATCCTGAATAATGTTTGTAACAGCCACTTAAAAAATTTCAAGGAATCCCACCATGAAAAAACATCTTCATATCACAGCTGATAGGATCACCATCTCCACTGCTTCAACTATAAAACTGTTGCGGAAAAAGAACTGAAAGCTTTGAATATGCATACCAAGGCTCACTACCTTCTAAATTCAGTGCAGTAGAAACATCTTTTGTTTGTTTGTTTAGAGCAGGTTCTTGCTCTGTCACCCAGGCTGGATGCAGTGGCAGTATCACAGCTCACTGCAGCCTCAAGCTCCCGGGCTCAAGTGCAAGTGAGCCTCCCGCCTCAGCCTCCCGAGTAGCTGGGACTACAGACGTGTACCACCACACCTCCTGGCTTTTTTTTTTTTTTTGTAGAAACAGGGTCTCCCTATGTTGCCCAGGCTGGTCTTGAACACATGGCTTCAAAGGATCCTCCCACTTCAGACTCCCAAAGTGTTGGGATTCCAAGCATGAGCCACCACACCTGGCCAAAAGATTTTTTAAGAAGACATAAAATTACAAGATTAGGCTGAACAAGAGAAGGAATACCACCAACAAAATTGTGGAATCTGGAAAGCAGACTTGTGACAGCCAAATTTCAGACAGGCATGTGAATACTGATATATAACACAGTCTTCAACAGATGCTTATATGATAGCATCAGGTACTCTGGGACTAGGGCTGAAGAGGATGCGTGTGTGAGAAACGAGAGGCTGAGTGACGGAAATGAATTCCTAGACCCTCCTCTACAAGTCTGAAGGTTTATCTGTAGTCACTGGAGGGCATAAAATAGGGGGTCTTTGAAAAGAGTCACTTGGCACCGCTGAAAACAAAGATGATATATCAAAACCAAGGAGAGGAAGGTTATTTATTTATTGAGACGAAGTTTCGGCTCTTGTTGCCCAGGCTGGAGTGCAATGCCGCGATCTCGGCTCACCACAACCTCCGCCTCCTGGGTTCAAGCGATTCTCCTGCCTCAGCCTGCCGAGTAGCTGGGATTACAGGCGTGCACCACCACTCCCGGCTAATTTTCGTATTTAGTAGAGATGGGGTTTCGCCACATTGGCCAGGCTAGTCTTGAACTCCTGACCTCAAGTGATCCACCCGCCTTGGCCTCCCAAAGTGCTGGAATTACAGGTGTGAGCCACTGTGCCCAGCCAAATTATTAAAGAATAAACCAAATCTTAAAACAATCTTCCAATTAGAATTATTTTCAGCCAAATTATCATTTAAGTGTGAGAATAAAATTAAGACATTTTCTTTTTTTTTCTTTGAGATGGAGCCTCACTCTGTCGCCCAGGCTGGAGTGTAGTGGTGCAATCTCCGCTCACTGCAAGCTCCACCTCAGGGGTTCATGTCATTCTCCTGCCTCAGCTTCCCAAGTAGCTGGGACTACAGGCGCCTGCCACCACGCCCGGCTAATTATTTTTCTATTTTTAGTAGAGACAGGGTTTCACCGTGTTAGCCAGGATGGTCTCAATCTCCTGACCTCGTGATCCGCCTGCCTCGGACTCCCAAAGTGCTGGGATTACAGGCGTGAGTCACCACGCTTGGCCCTTTTTTAAAATTTTCTCCCCCTTTTTTTTTTTTTTTTTTTTTTGAGATGGAGTCTTGCTCTGTTGCCCAGGCTGGAGTACAGTGGCGTGATCTTGGCTCACTGCAACCTCTGCCTCCTGGGTTCATCCCATTCTCCTGCCTCAGCCTCCCAAGTAGCTGGGACTACAGGCAGCCACCACCACACCTGGCTAATTTTTTGTATTTTTAGTAGAGACGGGGTTTCACCATGTTAGCCAGGATGGTCTTGATCTCCTGACCTCGTGATCCACCAGCCTTAGCCTCCCAAAGTGCTGGGATTACAGGCATGAGCCACCATGCAAGGCGCCATTTTTTTTTCTTAAATAGACATGGGGTCTCACTATGTTGCCCAGGCTGGTCTTGAACTCCTGGGCTCAAGTGATCCTCCCACCTCAGCATCCCAAAGTGCTGGGATTACAGGCGTGAGTCACCATGCTGGGCCCCAGTAAAGACATCTTCAGACATATCAGGCCCCACGCTCCTTTCCCAGGAAGGACAGGACAATGTCCTCTAATACGCAGAAGACACAGCACAGGAGAGATGGGAAGGGAGGCTCCAGGACAAAGGGGAAAAGAGGCCACACACCAGTCACCCGGCATGAGCCAGAGAGGGTCAGCCTTCCCACTGAGACTAGGGCACTAGTGCCGTCATCACCATGCCCTCTGCTGTCCAACTGTCTTTTTACCTGACAAAACTACAGGTATCGCTCGTGGCCATACTCTGCTATCTAAACCCAGGAACTGAATAGATTCCTTCCTTCCTTCCTTCCCTCCCTCCCTCCCTCCCTCCCTCCCTCCCTCCCTCCCTCCCTCCTTCCTTCCTTCCTTCCTTCCTTCCTTCCTTCCTTCCTTCCTT